>NC_086455.1:166934261-167186761 GCF_028390025.1 Pseudophryne corroboree | reverse complement strand
GCACATATGACGACATTCCGCATACACAGAGTAGAGACGCTGCACATATGACGACATTCCGCATACACAGAGTAGAGAAGCTGCACATATGACGACATTCCGCATACACAGAGTAGAGACGCTGCACGTATGGTAAATTAGAAAGGTTACATAATAATCCTGCAATATGGCATACTTGTCTACTCTCCCGGAAGCTGCGGGAGGCTCCCGTTTCTTTGGGTAGCCCCCCGCACCCCCGGAAGAGTAGGCAAGTCTCCCGCAACCCAGTGATGCGGGCAGGATGAAGAGATACTCTCCTGAGTTTGCGGGTCCGTGGAGTAGGGAAGGAGTTAAGATGACGCGAATTGCGTAATTTTAGCCATGCCACCTTCCCGTGGACCCGCTGCATTTTCTGGTGGTGGGGGCGGGGCTTGATGATGTCACAGCCCGCCCCCTGAAGTCTCCTGCAGCGTCTTCTCTCCGGGCTTCTCCTGGAGAGGAGACATTCAAAGTAGGTATGCAATATGGTGTTTTATCATATAAAAGCACAGAAGCTGCGCAAGGTCACGATTGTACACAGACTATGCAGGAACCAGACCATGGAACGCACGGCTTTATATTGACTCATTTGGATTCACGTCTATAACGGACAATACACGCCAGTGTATATAGAGCTACGGGAGGTCTTCAGTTTGCCGGCTGCCGGGATCCTGGCGCACAGTATACCGGCGCTGAATCCGGACAGCCGGCATACCGACATCTTTTCTGCCTCTTGGGAGTCTACAACCCCCCTGCAGGGAGAATAGATAGCGTGCCACCGTGCCCACAGCGTGGCAAACGCAGCGAGCCCGCAAGGGGCTCATTTGCGCTCGCTCAGCTGTCGGTATGCCGGCAGTTGGGATTCCAGCGCCAATATGCTGCCCACCGGGAGCCCGGCCGCCGGCATACCCTACTACACCCTAGAGCTACACGTATCTCATGATGTGACCGCCTCTGTGCGTCTTGATTTGCTAATACTTGTTATTATCGGTGTGCGCTTGTTCCTATAGAAGAAAAGCAAAACACAAATGAAATATATTGCAGCGTTCCGTTTTACACAATATGGGGCATGTTCAGCTTCAGTTGCAAAAACTAGCTGCATCGCAAACGGGTGATTATCGTCCGGCTGCGCATGTGCTGCGAAAGCATTACGCGTGCACGAGGCGCGATTATTATGCGATTGCATCTTGCTGGGATGTGCTTGCAGGCTGATCGACAGGCGGCGGGCACTCAGGTGCACACATGTGGCGTTTGGGGGGAGTGGCTGGGGAAACGCAGATGTGCCATGTCCGTTTTCGGGGGCGTACATCTGATGTCAGTTACGATTCCTGCGATTGAAAACATGGTGACCGGTGCGACTGCATTCTCATTATTCTGTGCAGCCCAATTGTCGATAGTACTCGATTTCTGCGACTGTGTCTTTTTTATTTTCTGGGCGGCTCTTTTTAGTGGAAGCAGGAGTGAGAAAATCGCTTTTTCTGTCTCAATAGTGATCCAAGATGAATAAGGTCCAATATTTTTAAAGGATTTCATGCGATGATTGTTACTGATTTCCCGTTTTAAAACGCTGGGGCGCGAATATAAAAAGCAGCGTCCGTAGGTACTATGGTTGAGTAAGGGTTACATTTAGAGGGTGAAAGACGAGGGCTCAGTCAACTTCTCGTAATGGGATTTGCCTCCTAATGAATTATCTCTGAGACTTGCTTCCCCGTGTTATGAAACTGGCGGATATGGTAAATAAAATGACACTGGCGGAGTCAGCATTCCCATTCCGCAGTCTTATAAGGACATAAAAAGTGTACTTGGGAATGAAATGTGAGCCCTTTGCAGAATGTCCGACCATCAAGCACAATCATTTCACTTCTTTTCATTATAACAATCATTTAAATGACTCCGCTTCTCGTCTGAGTGGCAGGACATGCATATATGGAACAGTTCCATCACCAGTGTAGGTTCAAAAGGCACTTTAGTAATAATGATTTAGGAATGGGTGCACAGAAGACTGATTGCAGGGCCAAGGAGCTCGGAGCTGCTCCCGTCTGGCAAATGCTGCTAATATTTCAACAAACCAGAGCTCAGAGCTCACTGGACGTCTCCCAAAATGACACCAAGGAACATGAGAAGATTGAGGGGGAGGTTAATCAACGCTTGGTGAGTGATAACGTGGAAAGAGATACTGTACTAGCCAATCAGCTCCTAACTGCCATGTCACAGGCTGCGTTAGAAAAATGTCAGGAGCTGATTGGTTGGTACTTTATCTCTCTCCACGTAATCATTCTCCACGGCGCAGTACATCTTTATCTTTATCTCTCTCCAAGCTTTATACATCTCCCCTGAGTAGCTTGGGCCTGCTCTCTGTGCTGTGTACATTGGATGTATTTTGCAGCATTCTAGATAGGGCTGATGCTGTTGTGTATTTATAACACCACTATGAGGTAATACAAGTAGTGGTAGGTGATCACAAGCAATTGACCTAAGTGCCTATTCATTATACTCCCCCCACCCCTTTTGGAGCAGCAGTCTCCATAGGCAAATGCAGGAGGGGGGTTTCCAGTTGCCCAGAAACCCCCTTCCCCTACATGCAGTATAAAGGGTGGAATGTAGCTGCTGCACATGCCCAGTGTCTGGATCTCTGCACATGCGCGGTCATGTGTCCGACATACACCTGGGTTATTTCCGGTGGAGGTTTCATGGTGAACCCTGCCGGATCTACATCCACCGAAGTTTAGCCCATAGGCTACGCATTCTCGATATTGATACATCTGGCAGTATCGCATCAACAGAAACCTATGGGGGAACATTGCTGGGATACAAAATATTTGCGGCTAAACCACCTTTCGGAGACATACCCATAAGTATTGTTTGATGAATTGGACCCTATAGCTTGTTATACACTAACTTTGCATTCTTTACGGCTAGCGACAATCGGCCTAAAATCAAAGATTTGGATCTGCCTTTGCCCCTGGTCCCAGCAAAAATTAGTAGAGGCTGCATCAGAATCGTCAGAATTTCTGCAGATCGTGCAGCCCGCATGTTATTACATACAGTAAGCCCCACCCCCTGATCCATTACATTCTATAGGGAACCTATTAAAGTGAATGGGGAAAGAGCTGTCATTTAACTCAATGGTACAATTGTCAATGGATGGTAAAAAGTAGAAGGATATATAATTTTCTTTTAGACCTTTATTGTCTGTATTTGTTTTCTTCTCAGTGGGATCGGTTTATTCATTGATCTTGTAAATTCAATAAAAAGTAACCTTATGTTACTTAATTTTTTAAAATTATTCTTTGTAGAAAATATTTGCTCATCTTTGTATTTTTTTATGTGATTGATGATTTTGCTGTTGTTTTGCCCAGGTCAGTTTTATGATACAGCGCCAGTGAGTTCGGGAATCTGTTTTTGCAGGAACACCTCGAGGATTGGAACTGTTTTATAACGAAATGCGCGGAAATTAACTTTCAATTTTTTTTTTTTTAGAAGTGAAACAGTGTAAGTAAGTAGTAGCTGTGGCCCGCATCTCGGTGTCAGCCGCCGAGGGGTGACACCAAAGTGCCAGCTCCTGGCCAGTGTCAAGAGCCGGGTGCTGCACTGTAACCCGGCATGATGAAAACAGGCGTCGGGAAGGCTAGCCACACCCCTATCCCACAAGACCACACCCACAACATGTGAAACCACGCCCCATCCCATGAAGCCACACCCCCTTTTGTGCCCACTGCACCGGGTGTCAAGGTGCTTAGTGACACCTCTGCGTAGTAGTGTTTGGTGCAGTAAGCACTGAATAGAGAAAGTGTGTTCACAAGTAGGGCACTAAGGGGTCTATGTGCTTAGGGGGACATTTAATAAGCAGTGATAAAAGTGGAGAAGTGAGCCAGTGGTGAAGTTGCCCATGGCAACCAATGAGCATTGACGTAACATTTAGAATTTGCATACTATAAAAGTATACAGAGCAGCTGATTGGTTGCCATGGGCAACTTCTCCACTGACTCGCTTCTCCATTTTTATCACTGATTAGTACATGTCCCCCTTGAGGAGAGATAAAGTGGATGGAGATAAAGTTCCAACCAATCTGATCCTGACATTTTCCAAAGACAGCCTGTAACATGTGACAAGTATGTCCCGTCACGTTCCACTTCTTCAGTTGTAAATGTACAGTAGATGCGATCAAAATACATTCAACTCTGCATCGCCACGGGCTGGCGTGCTCCCATTTCCGTAATTCACACAAGATTTTCTCCGCAAATGGGGGTCTACATCAGCCACATCAACTTTAACTCTGTGGGGCCATGTGCACTACGCCTTTGAGAGAGATTAAGCAGAGAGAGATAAAGTAGCAGCCAATCAGCTCTCAACTGTCATTTTTCAAAAACATCCTGTAACATGGCAGGAGCTGAGTGGCCGGTACTTTTACTCTCTCCAAGGCTTAGTACATAGGCCTATCAGTGGCAGTTATAGCAGGCAGCTGAAACACTAAGGTGTCCCATATTTAAAAGCCCATGGTCCTGGTAGTATGCCCCCTTTCCCCCCAACACGGCATACTTACCTACCCTCCCGGAGGTTGCAGGAGACTCCTAGTTTTCGTGTAGTCCCCCACACTCCTGGAAGGGTAGGCTTCCTAGTGATGCAGGCAAAATGGGGAGATTATCACAGGAATCATGGTGCCGTATTGAGGGGGGGTGGCCAAATTCTGGGAATCACATAAGTTTAGCCCCTCCCCCTCCCAGTGAAGCCGACATTCGCTGCATTTTTCCTGTGGTGGGGGTGCGGCCTAATGATGTGAACATCCAGCCCCGCCCCTCAAGGTGTCCAGCAGCGTCTCCGCTCCGGTCTTCTACTGGAGAGGAGATACCAAAAGTTGGCAAGTATACAACATTGCAGGAGGGGAAAAGAGGTAGACATGTTTTGTTATGTATAAACACTCCAGTTATACACCAGCTTTGACAGTATAGATGGCAAACAGTGGCTTTACACGCTTCTGTCCATGTAGGATTTCAATCAGGTTTAATATTGTCCAGAATGAACTAAATTCTAGAACTAGTCTCAGAAATCAATACCATAATATATTACTGAAAGAGTATTATATGCTTGTAAGATATGTAGCTGATATAAGCCCGGTACCCTGACAATAAACTCTGTAGTATGTATGACTCTGGGGCATATTTATCATTGGGCCCCCTAAAGCTTCCCATTAATGTAGCTGTATCGCTGCTGCGAGTTCTGGCAGTGGATACTGAATTAATGAAGCAATTTAATATTGCTCCGGTGCAGTGCAATCTGCTGTCCCCGGAAGCCCTACCACTGACACTGTTGCCGCTAAGTACTAGAGGCGGAAGTTTACGCTGACGGGTTTGAACGTTTTTCGGAGTTTGATGAATGAAGGTCCCCATATTAGTCTCTGGAGACAGCGGGACTTTGTGTTTACACTTGTGCGCAACGGCCCTCATTCCGAGTTGATCGCATCAAGAAACTTTTTGCTGCTGGTGCGATCAACTAGACGCCGCCTATGGGGGAGTGTATTTTAGTATAGCAGGGCTGCGATCGCTTGTGCAGCCCTGCTATGCTAAAAAAGTTTCACACAAAACAAGACCAGCCCTGGACCTACTTACCCTGTGTGATGGATCCAGCGATGATGGTCACGGCTTTGACGTCAGACATCCGCCCTCCGTTCACTGGACACGCCTGTGTTTTTCTTACCACTCCCCAAAAACGGCTTCAAATGGTCAGTTGACGCCCCGGAACGCCTTCCTGCTGTCAATCTCTTGCAGTCGCCGCTGCGACCACTTTCTTTGCTGTCAGCGTCGTTCTCCGGCGAGGCAACGACGTACGTGCGCAATGCGCACGCCACGCATGCTCATTCCAGACTCGATCGCACCACTGCGAAGAAGTGCAGCGTGCAGATCGGGTCGGAATGAGGGCCGCTGTGTGATACCCTGGACTTGTGGGGTTAATTGCGGGGCACTAGGGCAAACAAGAGAGGCTACAGGACCCAGTGGGAGCCCTGAACATCGGGTCCTGCTGGGCTGAGTTTGTGTTGAGTTTGCGAGCTTTGGAGAGTTGTTGGGGGCAGAGCTGAGCAAGCCGGGGAGGGTGGGGGGGTGGGGATGGGCTGTGTGCAGCT
Source organism: Pseudophryne corroboree (assembly GCF_028390025.1). Classification (NCBI taxonomy): domain Eukaryota; kingdom Metazoa; phylum Chordata; class Amphibia; order Anura; family Myobatrachidae; genus Pseudophryne; species Pseudophryne corroboree. The sequence goes on along the minus strand of NC_086455.1, from coordinate 167,180,625 downwards.
GAGGACAGAGAGAAGGGAGTCCTGATGCTGAGTGCTGGGAAAGCCATGCTGTTAGGGAAAAGCCATGGCTGCACACAGAGCCATGTGTAAGTGCAAAGCAGGCCATGGGCCAAATGTCATAGAGTGAGAGGTTCAGAAAGTGAGAGATTTGGTAAGGTTTTGCAGTTTTTTTTAAAGTGGCAATCATTTACATTGCAAAACCAGGTTGATCTTGCTGTGTAAATGATTGCCACTTTAAAAAAAAACTGCGAAACCTTACCAAATCTCTCACTTTCTGAAACTCTCACCCTATTACATTTGTCCCTATGTGTGGAGCCAGAAACTCCTTTGAGAGTTGGTGCTGGAGTATGTGGGCCACGTGGAGCAAGGTGCTGTAGAAGAGCCAAGTGAGCAGCGACCAGAGCTCAGTGCCGTAATAACTAGACATTTTAATGCTGTGTGCAAGAAACAGCATCGGCGCCCCCCTCCCCATACAAAACAGGCAGTCCCCCTTTTTTACACATTATGGCAGGCAGTCGCCCTTTTTTACACATGATGGTAGGCGGTCCCCCTTTTTACACATTATGGCAGGTAGAGTCCCCCTTTGTGCATGCCTCCCAACATGACCCATTCCAGGAGGGACAAATTGCTCTGCACCTGGACTTCCCTCTTAATATCATAATTGGCGTCATCTGTGTCGAACTATTTAACTGATAATCAAGGTATTTCAACACAGGCAATCATAAACTAAGTGGAAAGTCCAGGTAGAAGTAATTTTGTCCTTCCTGGAATGGGTCATGTTTGGAGGAATGGGTTGTGTATATTAAATTTAAGCCAGTGGTGTATATTAGATTTAAACTAATAGTTTAATAATGCCTGGGTACTGTTTATAGTTCCACCTAATTAAGAGACTACTATTTTATAAAGTTTTCTTGTAATGGAACAAAGACAACTTAAACAAACTTGAAATGCACATAGAAAATGAAAATCTATAATTTAGCTTGACACATGCAAGAATAGCAGCAGCCTCTGTACTACTTACACACTGGGACAGGACTCAGGAGGACTATTTGGGTCTGCTGCCACAGATGAGACATAGCTAGCGATGTTGGTGTGCACCAGCTGGGGGGGGGCCCTGACAGAGAGGGGCCTGGGGTACAGCATCCCCTGCGGCCCCCCTTAATCTGGCTATGATCACAGCAGATACCTGCCGCGATCCCTCCATTCCCGCCGGCAGCCGCATCTCCCTTGGCATTTTACACGGACGTGCAGATATGCCTTTTCCAGATAAAGATGTACCGTAGACCGGTGGAGAAATTAGCCGTAGCAAACTAATCAGCTTCAGTCTATTATTTTATAGAATGTACTTGAAAAATGATAATTAGCTGTTTGGTTGCTGCGGGTAACCTCTTCACACAGCTTTCTGCCTATTGGCTCTCACTGATCACATGACACATCTATAGTAAACCCATAGCAGGAAATTCAAGACAAAGAAGCAGGGACTTTGTTTCTGAGTTGGTCTTCTGATAATCGTTGTGTGCATAAATAGCCGTACGCTGCAATTAGGTTTTATCTCAGACTATATTATTAATGTCTGATTTCTGGAAACTATACGACAGGTGCATGTCAACATGTTGTCTAAACGATGCTCCTATTCGGGAAGTACCTGTATGTAACAGATGGTGAACCTTCTTTTAATAGCCTGTAGGTGTCACTTTTTGCTACCTCAATCTTGCCAGCGGCAATCTGATTTCCATAGACAGTAACTGTAAGAATAACAAAAACACAGTATTAAACTCCTACACTTTCACAGAAAAGACCCTTGCTGAGCTTTAGGGGCACTACGACAAAACTATAGGTATAATAAAAAACAAACTGTATTTTTTTTGTAATGGAATAAATTATACAGTTCAATTAAATTCGTTTTTGCGCCATAGAGCTTAATGACAAAGAGAAAAAAAAGTAGTCAATATCAATTTTCTTATTCAGTACTTTGCAAATGTCTATTAGAATTGCACTTTATATTCTATCACCTGCACATCTGCTGATACGCTAGATGTAACTTTTCTTGTAACTCCTTTAGAATACCTTTGATACAACTATAGACATATTTTAAAAATATAGCAACTAGCTGCAAATCCTGTGGAAAGCGACATAGGCTGTAAGTGTAACAAAATAATTTCTTTAGCATTCCTCCACTTTCATTTCCGGGTAGCAAATTGTGAAATAATCTGCTCTTCCGTGCTGATGTCTATGCCAGAAGTCACAGTCATGTTGTAAATTGCTATTTAAAGCTGCTTATGGCTGAAAGGCTCTCACAGTTTAATTTGACAAATCCTGTGAAACTTGCGGACTCATCAAATATATAGTACTTACTTGGCCAAGCCTCAGCCATTGCTCAAAACAAGTACGTCAACAAACAATAAAAGGTCAGCGTTGTTTAATTTTGCAGCACTAACACTGGGAGATTTTCGTCTTTGGGCGTGCTAGGCTGAGCGATGAGGAGAGATGAAAAGGCACTGCAAGCCACTTGGTGGTTTCATAATGTTGCTTATAAATCCCAAGACTTTGCATTGGGTGGAGTTCAGTCCACAACGTGTTTGGTATTAGTCGGACTGTTTAGTCATTAATCTTCTAGATGGAACAATTCAGGGGAAATGTAATGTCAAAATCCTCATTTTTCTGCTGTTTTCGCAACGGGATCTAAAGCAGTGAATTTTCTTGCAGCCAGACCCATTATCTTGGATTAGAGATGTGCCGTTCAGTTTTCCTGAAATACCAACTCAACCAAGCTTATGGGTCCGAGTTGAATCGAGCCCCAGTTCGAAATCCATTTGGAGTTCCAAGTGGAAGCGAGTCCTGGCTTGAGTCTGTTGCAGGGCTGGATTAAGAATGGTGGGTGTCCAGAGGCAACAAAATAATGGGGGCCCCCACTACTATACTGAGCGCATCCCCCCCCCCCCCCTACACACACACATACACTACCTGTGCGTTAGGGAGCACCAGCCTGGGCAGCACACAGCAGCTGACATAGCCTGGTCAATGTCTCGCAGGATGTCACTACACTATCCTGCGAGACTTACTAAACATGGAGGACCCCCCCCACCACCTGACAACAGCAGCTGCAGCTCTCCTCCTCAGACCAGCATACGCTGCTATGTGCTGCACTGCACTGTGGCCTGGAATGTGCTTAAAGTACTATTTTTTCTTTATGTTTTTCTAAGGGTGCACGGCTACGCCTCCTGTGGTTAAGCCACGTCCACTCAAAAGTACCTGGGCCCGGCCTGGCTCTCTTCTGCCCTGCTCCTATAATTCAAACAGAAGTGTGTGGGGGCCTCTAATGTGTGGGGACCCCAGGATGACCACCCGTGTCACCTCTGCTTGAAACCGGCCCTGGTCTGTTGTCAGTTCGGAACGTAACACCGAACTCGGGTTTTGGATTGCACCAAATTTCATGATTTTAGCTGTTTTATTGATTTTCTTTTTAAATCAATTTTAAACTGAAAAACTGAATCTGAACCAAAACACTCGAGGATCGTTTTACCAAAACCAAAACACAGGGGTCTACGCACATCTCTGTATTTGGATTGAATCAAAAAAATATTTTCCAACCCACAACAATGAGCTTTTTCCTTTAATAAAAAATAAATTAAAAATTATATCCCACGTCAAAATTGCTGGTAATCATTGTTGTTGATAAATAGGTCATTGTTACATTTCCCCCACTCAGGTCAGTGACGGACATTTTACTGTGCAATCATCAACTCTTATAATAATAATCACTTGTTTCATTTGTGCAGATGAATGAGTCATTGCTGCAAAGGTACTTTGTGGCCCATTTATTAATTATCAGGGTCTACCTGCTAATTATTATTTCTTATCACTGCTATTTATGGAGATTGCACATCACCGGGAAGGTAAATTCTGCGGTCTTTAGCCTATCAGATACAATAGCGTTAACCACCATGGCCAAGGTCACTTTTCGGAGCTTGGGATGTTTCACAATTTTGCAGCCACCAAAGAAAAATATGGGATACTGCTATTGTGATTGGAAATGTGGAATCCTCCAGTATCTGCTGTAGAATATAGTACATCCAGGAGATGCTTGCATTTTGATGGTATCCCACAGAAACATTAGTTTTTGGGGGATTTCCAGCATTATTTGTTTAATAAATATGCCCCTTGGTGCATTATGGGTTTTTCATCATCTGATAATCAATGCCCATTTTCGAGCCCATCAGGTGAAAGTGTGGAGGTGGCATTTTAGACGTTGTCTGCATCAAGTTCAACAAGGATGCCTCTCTCAGAATTTTTTGATAGGAAGGCTCAAGGGTGTCCCTCAGATCCCGGCGCCCTAGGCAGCTGCCTAAAGCTGCCTAATGGTAGAGCCGGCCCTTCTGGGTTGGCTATACCCGCATGCAGCATTTACTAGAGACATTGCTGTATCTTTCCAGTCTCATCCCATGCTTTTCAGACATGTTTTTGAATCATTGGTCATTTGCTTTCCATAAATAGTATTATGATCCGCTCTGGGTCTAAAAGGTAATATGGAAGCTGTTCAGTTAAGGGCAAAAAATCGTAGTGAATATAAAACAAGCGCTATTTCTAAAGGCACAAGTGACATAAAAGCAATAAAAGTAAAAACAAAAAAACAGATTATAGTAGAGATGTGCAGGTTCGGATTTACTGGGTTCTCAATGCCAAAATTAATGAGAGTGCGGCTTTATCCGGATTTTTCTTATTGGCTAGCCACACGTGAAATCTGAGAGCCAATAAGATGCTGTTTTGAGATCCGGTTAAACGTCTCTAGTTTATAGCAGGGCCATCTTAACAGCAGTGTAGGCCCCTGGGCAAAGCAATGCACTGGGGCCCCTACTTATTCTCCAGTGGTAGGGGTGGGGGGTGGGGGGGTTCTATCAGTGGCAGCTTTTAATGTCCCGCAGACAGTATAGGATGTTCTATCTTCTTCTCAGCATGTAGGACCTGGAGAAGTAATTTCTGATAATGGCTCCTTTACTGCACAGATGGTGGGAGATGGAGCAAGAGGAGGAACACTAAACTCTAGAAGGAGGCATCAGGCTGATTGTAGGGTCCCCGGTACATGACTTACAGGGTGGTAGGGATGCTTAATATGCAGGGGAGGAGTGGATAGTGGAGTGGGCTTAATATTCATCATTTTCCAGAGGGAGGGCAGCTTGCCTGACTGTAGTTCTAGTTCCAGGAAATAGATTACTTAGCTTTCAATGGGATAAAAAACTAGAGAGTCCCACCTTCCAGGGGGTACTGGAGAATTGGGGATCAGAGTTCAGGAGCCAGAGCAATCCTTAGATAAATCTATAAAACCGCATCCCAGGCTTGCAGAGCTGCAGCAGGGTCCAGCTACTTGAAGGCTGATATCTCTGGTTCTGGGCAAGGTAGAGACAGGCTGACAGTGTCAACCGAAAGGGGAGAGTCCCAGTATTTGTAGTAAACCATCAGACAAACTCTAAGTAAGACAGAACCTGAGTTATATGCCTGGGAAGAGCAATTAACAGGCTCAGATGGGGACCGCTGCTTTGAAGTCAGATATCTCTGGTTCCCCAGGTCCGATTTTCAAAAATCTGGTACCCCTGGAAAGAGGGGACCCTCAGCTATCAGCCTAGGGTCCTTATACTCCTGGGGCCCTTGGGCAAGAGCCCATTGAGCCCATAAGAAAAGACGGCCTTGGGTTATAGTATTTTTAGACTAGTTTAGCAGGTGGGGGTTGGTGCAGCTGATGATATGCGTGTGTTGGTTCCATGGTGTAGGGGCACAGATTCCTGGCGTATTACCATACCTGTCCCTACCTGGTCCTCCAGTACAATGGCAGTCTCCGCTATTTTTACTTCAGTCTGTGTCACCCCAGCTGGAGCCAATCGCGTCTGGCAGCAGCCACTGATAACATCACTTCAGTTCTTACAGAACAGTTCTGGCTGGTGCCTGCTAATACACTCTTCTCTCCCAACGCATTTCGTACTGCAGGTGGTACTTTGTCAAGAATATAAACATTAGATTTGCTTTCCATGACACAGCTTTGTGGTACTCCAGGGGGCCATTTTGTGTCAATTTCCAGGGAGCCATTTTGTGTCAGTGATGGACTACAAGACAGTAATGGAAACCTTGCAGGATGGCACAGGGACTTTTATTTAATAAAATAAAGGCACCAAAATATGGAATTGCATTTTCCTTGTTTCCAAATTGGAAATTGTTCAAAAACTTCTTAGAACTAAAACTGAGCAAGAGACGATAAGTGCTCAGTATAAGTGGGACTATGGTTATGACCTTTCACGGTGGAAACATTTCAGGGATAAGCTGGACCATCCACAGTCCACAGATAGTACTCTTAGTAACTTGTGTTTTTGGTTTAATAAAGGGTGAATTCCCTGACTGGTGATTGGGCTTCATCCTGTCCATCAAAGAGTCACCAATGGCGACAGCAGTGCTATTGACGTCAGGAGTTCCTGCTGGTGATAAGTTTTTGTGAGTCTCGTTAGTGATAGCTTCCCATGCTAAGGGGAGTAATGACGGCTCTCCCTCTCCTCAGCTGCTGGGAACAAGGCAGCAGGCTGTCCCCGGCGCCTCCTCCTCCCCCCTGCACCCGGAAGGACCTCCGGCTGCGTTGCTAGGGGGAGGAGGAGACTACCTTCCGGGTCTAAGCTGCCTGGAGGAAGGTATGCCGGGGGGAGGGGGGTTGGCATCTGCGGCGGGAGGCGGTGAGTTGCGGCAGCCGGCGATAAGAAGTCCATAGGCTTCTATAGGGTATCGCCATCCAGAGATGGCGATACCCTGGGCGGTGAAAAAACGGCGGTGGGGTCTTAGTACATTTGAAAATGCTGTAAAACCCCCGAAAACGGGGTTTTACCGCATCTTTCCCTTAGTACATCTCGCCCGAAGGCTGTTAAGTAAGTTGTCATGAATATCACTTTTCTGTCAGTATCCTAGTTCTCTGTGAATCTATACAGTGCTAGACAGGCAGCTCCCTGCTACGTGCCACGCAGGCACCGAATTATACCCTGAAAAACTGTATACGTTCATAACGTCAACATCTCTCAATCAGACATGGGGCCTGATTGAGAGATGTACACAATGCCGGTGTTTACAGAGTTGAACGATTATCGGCCGTCTGCGCATACATTGCGTTCATAATGTGCATGCGCCAAGTTACCATAGCAATGCCGCTCGCAGTGAGGATTTCTACGCAAACTGATTGACAGTCATGGAGCGCTTGGGGGAGCTATTGGGGAATGGTGACCAAACGAAGACGTATCGTGGCTAATTTTGGGGTGTGTCTCATTATACAACTGTAATCCGGTACACAGAAAACATGGCTCCAGCATCTCCGTTAACGCGGCCATTCTGTACAACCATAGGGCTAGTCAGATGGTCGATCATCAAAGGATCTGCGACCACCGCTGCGTATTTGGACACAGTATCCTGGATTTGCGCGGCCATCAGTGAGCATCTCAGTCCATTTCTAGGCGTCTACAGCATTTGCAAGTTTCTGTACATCTGCGGCGTATGGGATCTCAGCTGTGAATTCATTAGTGTACATCTCTGAATTACGCCCATGGTCGGAATGTCAACATTTTGAATTTCGAAATTCACAGTGTTGACAATGACAGATGTCGACATTGGGAATGTCATCAAGAGAATGTCGGCATTCAATGTTATGACATTCCTAGGGTTAGGGTAAGGCTGCGCTGAGGGTTAGGGTTAGTATTAAAGGTAACATTAGGGTTATTTTTAGGGTTAGGGTTAGGATCAGCAATACAGACTGCCACTACGGACATAGAAACATAGAATTTGATGGCAGATAAGAACCACTTGTACCATCCAGCCTGCCCATGGGAAATTTTTTATCAGAACCCAATTAACCTACGGGTATATTTTTGGAGTTTGGGAGGAAACCGCAGTATCCAGAGGAAACCCATGCAAGCACGAGGAGAATATACAAACGCCACACAGTTAGGGTTGTGATGGGAATTTAACCCATGACTTCCAGTCTATGAAGCAGTAATACTAACCATTACACCATCCGTGCTGACATCCGCACACCTCAAATGCCGCCTGCAGGGCCGGATTAAGCCTTGGGGGTGCCTGGGGCACTTAAGACAGGGGGGCCCCGGTGGAAGGTGGGGGATGTATATTAGATTGTGCAAACCTCCCAACATGACCCATTCCAGGAGGGACAAAATGCTCTCTACCTGGACTTCCCTCTGAATATATGATTGGTGTCACCTGTGTTGAACGATTTAATTGATAAGAAAGGTGTTTGAACACAGGTGATTGCAATCATAAATTAAGAAGGAAGTCCAGGTAGAGAGCATTTTGTCCCTCCTGGAATGGGTCATGGTGGGAGGAATAGATTGTGCATATTAAATTTAAACCAATGGTGTATATTACTTTTAAACTAATAGTTTAATAATGCCTGGGTACTGTTTATACAGTAGCTACACCTAATTGAAAGACAAATATTTTATATCATTTTCTTGTAGTAGAACAAAGACAACTTAAACAACCTTAAAATACACATAGAAAAATAAAATAATATATCTTGTCACATGCAAGAATAGCAGCAGCCTCTGTACTACTTACACACTGGGACTGGACTCAGGAGGACTCTGTGTATGTCTAAATCTCTAGAACCAAATGGTTTAGTTGCATAACAGTTTACACAGGGCTCAGACACCCAGGCAGGTAGGAGGAGAAGCTGGGATCCCTGTGTCACTTACAGCTCTCTCCACCCTCCTATCTCACCTCTGGTCAGAAATCTCTGTCGGTAGCTCATGAATCATGATATTCCTGTGTCTCTGCCTGCACTGCATACTGTCCTGCTTGCATTCTGGCTCTCGTATTAAGAGAGAAAGCTAGTGATTTCAGTGTGCTTTGTCCGGGGGGTCCCTGACAAAGGGGGGCCCGGGGTACTGTGTGCCCTGCAACCCCCCCTTAATCTGGCTATGGCCGCCTGTCCATATTCACAATGTCAGCTGTCCAGCACTGTCGACACTCTATGTTACATACGGCATATCGACCTCTCATCTGTGTCAACATTCTGCATGTAGACTAATTATGCCATACCTGGAAAAACCACAGACCTCTAAAAGCAACTGACAGCTGGTGAAAAGATCCCTCTGCAAACCACAACCTTGGACCTACTGTACGTGGAAACAAATCAATCTCCAGAATGTCAGTTCATGGTGCATTATTTCTTATATTGGACTACTAGATCGAGTTAGTTCTAAGAAAAACTCTTAAAAAGTGTTTTAAAAATATTATTTCTAATGCAGTCATGTTGAATGTATTGCATTTTTTTTTATATGTTCTTGGCACCTTTATTGCTAATAAAATTAAGATTTTAGGGGGTAATTCCGAGTTGATCGCAGCAGGAACTTTGTTAGCAGTTGGGCAAAACCATGTGCACTGCAGGGGAGGCAGATGTAACATGTGCAGAGAGAGTTAGATTTGGGTGGGGTGTGTTCAATCTGCAATCTAAATTGCAGTGTAAATATAAAGCAGCCAGTATTTACCCTGCACAGAAACAAAATAACCCACCCAAATCTAACTCTCTCTGCACATGTTATATCTGCCTCCCCTGCAGTGCACATGGTTTTACCCAACTGCTAACAAATTTGATGCTGCGATCAACTCAGAATTACCCCCTTAACTTTTTGTTTTTCTAGTAATTCTTACGGGTAATAAATTGTGTGAAGAAAGCTTTTTTGCATTTAAGTTTACAATCTGGTTTCAGAACCTCCGAAAGCCCAAATTCTGAGCAATTCAAATGCTTTAGTTGTATGGCGTAACATGACTTTGAAAAATCTTTGTGTTGTGCATGTACAGATGGGGTTCTGCGATGGGAACGGTGCAGAGCGCGGCACACTCACAATCCAGCCTCCGGCAACAGGTGTCTGGTTACATCATTACTCTCAAACAAAGGTCCTTCATATGCAGTATGAGCAACTTCAGCCACGGAAGTGCTGACAACTACTGTATTAGTACAATAACTGGACATTATAGACTGTAGGTTTAACCTACGGTGTCCCAGTTTTAAGATCAGTTAGCTTAAGGTTTATAAATATATGACTAAAATTGTCTACCATCATTTCAAAAGCTGAGCTTCTTGGAGCTTTTCACTATTAGCTGCAATTCACGATTCTCTCCAGAGAGGGATCTGCGGAATCCCTCTCTGCTAACGGCTGCACGTGCCCAGTTGCTCAGTTGGGCATGGCCTGAACATAAATAATTGGATACAGGTTTATTTTACCTTTGCCCGATCCAGCTCTTTTCAGGGCCTGTGTCCTGGAAAGACAGCCTCTGGTGAATGGCCCTGATATGTTTCTCATTGCAAGAGGCAATCTCGTCGGAAAACCGCAGGGAAAATGAAGTAAATTTACCCCTGTGATTTATATAGTGCAGACAGCAGGGTCCTCAGCAGCACCGAGTATTTCAGGAGTTGAGTGATGTGTTTTGGCCTAATTTAAGAATGGGGGTAATTCCAAGTTGATCGCAGCAGGAATTTTGTTAGCAGTTGGACAAAACCATGTGCACTGCAGGGGAGGCAGATATAACGTGCAGAAAGAGTCAGATTTGGGTGGGTTATTTTGTTTCTGTGCAGGGTAAATACTGGCTGCTTTATTTTTACACTGCAAATTAGATTGCAGATTGAACACTCCACACCCAAATCTAACTCTCTCTGCACATGTTATATCTGCCTCCCCTGCAGTGCACATGGTTTTGCCCAACTGCTAACAAAATTCCTGCTGCGATCAACTTGGAATTACCCCCATTCTTAAATTAGGCTAAAACACATCACTCAACTCCTGAAATACTCGGTGCTGCTGAGGACCCTGCTGTCTGCACTATATAAATCACAGGGGTAAATTTTAGAGATGAGCGGGTTCGGTTTCTCTGAATCCGAACCCGCACGAACTTCATGTTTTTTTTCACGGGTCCGAGCGACTCGGATCTTCCCGCCTTGCTCGGTTAACCCGAGCGCGCCCGAACGTCATCATGACGCTGTCGGATTCTCGCGAGACTCGGATTCTATATAAGGAGCCGCGCGTCGCCGCCATTTTCACACGTGCATTGAGATTGATAGGGAGAGGACGTGGCTGGCGTCCTCTCCATTTAGATTAGGAGAGAGAGAGAGAGATTGACCTGAGGCTGATACTGTAGAAGAGAGTGCAGAGTTTAGTGACTGACCACAGTGACCACCAGCAGTGCAGTTGTTTTATTTAATATATCCATTCTCTGCCTGAAAAAAACGGTACACACAGTGACTCAGTCACATACCATATCTGTGTGCACTGCTCAGCCCAGTGTGCTGCATGCCTGCATCATCTATGTATATATTATATATCTGACTGTGCTCAGCTCACACAGCTTATAATTGTGGGGGAGACTGGGGAGCACTGCAGTGCCAGTTATAGGTTATAGCAGGAGCCAGGAGTACAAGACAGTCACATACCATATCTGTGTGCACTGCTCAGCCCAGTGTGCTGCATCATCTATGTATATATTATATATCTGACTGTGCTCAGCTCACACAGCTTATAATTGTGGGGGAGACTGGGGAGCACTGCAGTGCCAGTTATAGGTTATAGCAGGAGCCAGGAGTACATATTATATTAAAATTAATTAAACAGTGCACACTTTTGCTGCAGGAGTGCCACTGCCAGTGTGACTGACCAGTGACCTGACCACACTGACCACCAGTATAGTTAGTAGTATACTATATTGTGATTGCCTGAAAAAGTTAAACACTCGTCGTGTGACTTCACTTGTGTGGTGTTTTTTTTTTTATTCTATAAAAAACTCATTCTGCTGACAGACAGTGTCCAGCAGGTCCGTCGTTATATAATATATATACCTGTCCGGCTGCAGTAGTGATATATATATATTTTTTATATCATTATTTATCATCCAGTCGCAGCAGACACAGTACGGTAGTTCACGGCTGTAGCTACCTCTGTGTCGGCACTCGGCAGTCCATCCATAATTGTATACCACCTACCCGTGGTTTTTTTTTCTTTCTTCTTTATACATACATACTACTACATCTCTTTATCAACCAGTCTATATTAGCAGCAGACACAGTACAGTACGGTAGTTCATGGCTGTGGCTACCTCTGTGTCGGCACTCGGCAGTCCGTCCATAATTGTATACCACCTAACCGTGGTTTTTTTTTCTTTCTTCTTTATACATACATACTACGACATCTCTTTATCAACAAGTCTATATTAGCAGCAGACACAGTACAGTACGGTAGTTCACGGCTGTGGCTACCTCTGTGTCGGCACTCGGCAGTCCATCCATAATTGTATACCACCTACCCGTGGTTTTTTTTTTTTTCTTCTTTATACATACATACTACTACATCTCTTTATCAACCAGTCTATATTAGCAGCAGACACAGTACAGTACGGTAGTTCACGGCTGTGGCTACCTCTGTGTCGGCACTCGGCAGTCCGTCCATAATTGTATACCACCTAACCGTGGTTTTTTTTTCTTTCTTCTTTATACATACATACTACGACATCTCTTTATCAACAAGTCTATATTAGCAGCAGACACAGTACAGTACGGTAGTTCACGGCTGTGGCTACCTCTGTGTCGGCACTCGGCAGTCCGTCCATAATTGTATACCACCTAACCGTGGTTTTTTTTTCTTTCTTCTTCATACATACATACTACGACATCTCTTTATCAACCAGTCTATATTAGCAGCAGACACAGTACAGTACGGTAGTTCACGGCTGTGGCTACCTCTGTGTCGGCACTCGGCAGTCCGTCCATAATTGTATACCACCTAACCGTGGTTTTTTTTTCTTTCTTCTTTATACATACATACTACGACATCTCTTTATCAACCAGTCTATATTAGCAGCAGACACAGTACAGTACGGTAGTTCACGGCTGTGGCTACCTCTGTGTCGGCACTCGGCAGTCCGTCCATAATTGTATACCACCTAACCGTGGTTTTTTTTTTCTTTCTTCTTCATACATACATACTACGACATCTCTTTATCAACCAGTCTATATTAGCAGCAGACACAGTACAGTACGGTAGTTCACGGCTGTGGCTACCTCTGTGTCGGCACTCGGCAGTCCGTCCATAATTGTATACCACCTACCCGTGGTTTTTTTTCTTTCTTCTTTATACATACATACTACTACATCTCTTTATCAACCAGTCTATATTAGCAGCAGACACAGTACAGTACGGTAGTTCACGGCTGTGGCTACCTCTGTGTCGGCACTCGGCAGTCCGTCCATAATTGTATACCTCCTACCCGTGGTTTTTTTTTCTTTCTTCTTCATACATACATACTACGACATCTCTTTATCAACCAGTCTATATTAGCAGCAGACACAGTACAGTACGGTAGTTCACGGCTGTGGCTACCTCTGTGTCGGCACTCGGCAGTCCGTCCATAATTGTATACCACCTAACCGTGGTTTTTTTTTCTTTCTTCTTCATACATACATACTACGACATCTCTTTATCAACCAGTCTATATTAGCAGCAGACACAGTACGGTAGTTCACGGCTGTAGCTACCTCTGTGTCGGCACTCGGCAGTCCGTCCATAATTGTATACTAGTATCCATCCATCTCCATTGTTTACCTGAGGTGCCTTTTAGTTGTGCCTATTAAAATATGGAGAACAAAAATGTTGAGGTTCCAAAATTAGGGAAAGATCAAGATCCACTTCCACCTCGTGCTGAAGCTGCTGCCACTAGTCATGGCCGAGACGATGAAATGCCAGCAACGTCGTCTGCCAAGGCCGATGCCCAATGTCATAGTACAGAGCATGTCAAATCCAAAACACCAAATATCAGTAAAAAAAGGACTCCAAAACCTAAAATAAAATTGTCGGAGGAGAAGCGTAAACTTGCCAATATGCCATTTACCACACGGAGTGGCAAGGAACGGCTGAGGCCCTGGCCTATGTTCATGGCTAGTGGTTCAGCTTCACATGAGGATGGAGGCACTCAGCCTCTCGCTAGAAAAATTAAAAGACTCAAGCTGGCAAAAGCAGTAGCACCGCAAAGAACTGTGCATTCTTCGAAATCCCAAATCCACAAGGAGAGTCCAATTGTGTCGGTTGCGATGCCTGACCTTCCCAACACTGGACGTGAAGAGCATGCGCCTTCCACCATTTGCACGCCCCCTGCAAGTGCTGGAAGGAGCACCCGCAGTCCAGTTCCTGATAGTCAGATTGAAGATGTCAGTGTTGAAGTACACCAGGATGAGGAGGATATGGGTGTTGCTGGCGCTGGGGAGGAAATTGACCAGGAGGATTCTGATGGTGAGGTGGTTTGTTTAAGTCAGGCACCCGGGGAGACACCTGTTGTCCGTGGGAGGAATATGGCCGTTGACATGCCTGGTGAAAATACCAAAAAAATCAGCTCTTCGGTGTGGAACTATTTCAACAGAAATGCGGACAACAGGTGTCAAGCCGTGTGTTCCCTTTGTCAAGCTGTAATAAGTAGGGGTAAGGACGTTAACCACCTCGGAACATCCTCCCTTATACGTCACCTGCAGCGCATTCATAATAAGTCAGTGACAAGTTCAAAAACTTTGGGTGACAGCGGAAGCAGTCCACTGACCAGTAAATCCCTTCCTCTTGTAACCAAGCTCACGCAAACCACCCCACCAACTCCCTCAGTGTCAATTTCCTCCTTCCCCAGGAATGCCAATAGTCCTGCAGGCAATGTCACTGGCAATTCTGACGAGTCCTCTCCTGCCTGGGATTCCTCCGATGCATCCTTGCGTGTAACGCCTACTGCTGCTGGCGCTGCTGTTGTTGCTGCTGGGAGTCGATGGTCATCCCAGAGGGGAAGTCGTAAGCCCACTTGTACTACTTCCAGTAAGCAATTGACTGTTCAACAGTCCTTTGCGAGGAAGATGAAATATCACAGCAGTCATCCTGCTGCAAAGCGGATAACTGAGGCCTTGACAACTATGTTGGTGTTAGACGTGCGTCCGGTATCCGCCGTTAGTTCACAGGGAACTAGACAATTTATTGAGGCAGTGTGCCCCCGTTACCAAATACCATCTAGGTTCCACTTCTCTAGGCAGGCGATACCGAGAATGTACACGGACGTCAGAAAAAGACTCACCAGTGTCCTAAAAAATGCAGTTGTACCCAATGTCCACTTAACCACGGACATGTGGACAAGTGGAGCAGGGCAGGGTCAGGACTATATGACTGTGACAGCCCACTGGGTAGATGTATGGACTCCCGCCGCAAGAACAGCAGCGGCGGCACCAGTAGCAGCATCTCGCAAACGCCAACTCTTTCCTAGGCAGGCTACGCTTTGTATCACCGGTTTCCAGAATACGCACACAGCTGAAAACCTCTTACGGCAACTGAGGAAGATCATCGCGGAATGGCTTACCCCAATTGGACTCTCCTGTGGATTTGTGGCATCGGACAACGCCAGCAATATTGTGTGTGCATTAAATATGGGCAAATTCCAGCACGTCCCATGTTTTGCACATACCTTGAATTTGGTGGTGCAGAATTATTTAAAAAACGACAGGGGCGTGCAAGAGATGCTGTCGGTGGCCAGAAAAATTGCGGGACACTTTCGGCGTACAGGCACCACGTACAGAAGACTGGAGCACCACCAAAAACTACTGAACCTGCCCTGCCATCATCTGAAGCAAGAAGTGGTAACGAGGTGGAATTCAACCCTCTATATGCTTCAGAGGTTGGAGGAGCAGCAAAAGGCCATTCAAGCCTATACAATTGAGCACGATATAGGAGGTGGAATGCACCTGTCTCAAGCGCAGTGGAGAATGATTTCAACGTTGTGCAAGGTTCTGATGCCCTTTGAACTTGCCACACGTGAAGTCAGTTCAGACACTGCCAGCCTGAGTCAGGTCATTCCCCTCATCAGGCTTTTGCAGAAGAAGCTGGAGACATTGAAGGAGGAGCTAACACGGAGCGATTCCGCTAGGCATGTGGGACTTGTGGATGGAGCCCTTAATTCGCTTAACAAGGATTCACGGGTGGTCAATCTGTTGAAATCAGAGCACTACATTTTGGCCACCGTGCTCGATCCTAGATTTAAAGCCTACCTTGGATCTCTCTTTCCGGCAGACACAAGTCTGCTGGGGTTGAAAGACCTGCTGGTGAGAAAATTGTCAAGTCAAGCGGAACGCGACCTGTCAACATCTCCTCCTTCACATTCTCCCGCAACTGGGGGTGCGAGGAAAAGGCTCAGAATTCCGAGCCCACCCGCTGGCGGTGATGCAGGGCAGTCTGGAGCGACTGCTGATGCTGACATCTGGTCCGGACTGAAGGACCTGACAACGATTACGGACATGTCGTCTACTGTCACTGCATATGATTCTCTCACCATTGAAAGAATGGTGGAGGATTATATGAGTGACCGCATCCAAGTAGGCACGTCACACAGTCCATACTTATACTGGCAGGAAAAAGAGGCAATTTGGAGGCCATTGCACAAACTGGCTTTATTCTACCTAAGTTGCCCTCCCACAAGTGTGTACTCCGAAAGAGTGTTTAGTGCCGCCGCTCACCTTGTCAGCAATCGGCGTACGAGGTTACATCCAGAAAATGTGGAGAAGATGATGTTCATTAAAATGAATTATAATCAATTCCTCCGCGGAGACATTGACCAGCAGCAATTGCCTCCACAAAGTACACAGGGAGCTGAGATGGTGGATTCCAGTGGGGACGAATTGATAATCTGTGAGGAGGGGGATGTACACGGTGATATATCGGAGGGTGATGATGAGGTGGACATCTTGCCTCTGTAGAGCCAGTTTGTGCAAGGAGAGATTAATTGCTTCTTTTTTTGGGGGGGTCCAAACCAACCCGTCATATCAGTCACAGTCGTGTGGCAGACCCTGTCACTGAAATGATGGGTTGGTTAAAGTGTGCATGTCCTGTTTTGTTTATACAACATAAGGGTGGGTGGGAGGGCCCAAGGACAATTCCATCTTGCACCTCTTTTTTCTTTTATTTTTCTTTGCGTCATGTGCTGTTTGGGGAGGGTTTTTTGGAAGGGACATCCTGCGTGACACTGCAGTGCCACTCCTAAATGGGCCCGGTGTTTGTGTCGGCCACTAGGGTCGCTAATCTTACTCACACAGTCAGCTACCTCATTGCGCCTCTTTTTTTCTTTGCGTCATGTGCTGATTGGGGAGGGTTTTTTGGAAGGGACATCTTGCGTGACACTGCAGTGCCACTCCTAAATGGGCCCGGTGTTTGTGTCGGCCACTAGGGTCGCTAATCTTACTCACACAGTCAGCTACCTCATTGCGCCTCTTTTTTTCTTTGCGTCATGTGCTGATTGGGGAGGGTTTTTTGGAAGGGACATCCTGCGTGACACTGCAGTGCCACTCCTAAATGGGCCCGGTGTTTGTGTCGGCCACTAGGGTCGCTAATCTTACTCACACAGTCAGCTACCTCATTGCGCCTCTTTTTTTCTTTGCGTCATGTGCTGATTGGGGAGGGTTTTTTGGAAGGGACATCCTGCGTGACACTGCAGTGCCACTCCTAAATGGGCCCGGTGTTTGTGTCGGCCACTAGGGTCGCTAATCTTACTCACACAGTCAGCTACCTCATTGCGCCTCTTTTTTTCTTTGCGTCATGTGCTGATTGGGGAGGGTTTTTTGGAAGGGACATCCTGCGTGACACTGCAGTGCCACTCCTAAATGGGCCCGGTGTTTGTGTCGGCCACTAGGGTCGCTAATCTTACTCACACAGTCAGCTACCTCATTGCGCCTCTTTTTTTCTTTGCGTCATGTGCTGATTGGGGAGGGTTTTTTGGAAGGGACATCCTGCGTGACACTGCAGTGCCACTCCTAAATGGGCCCGGTGTTTGTGTCGGCCACTAGGGTCGCTAATCTTACTCACACAGTCAGCTACCTCATTGCGCCTCTTTTTTTCTTTGCGTCATGTGCTGATTGGGGAGGGTTTTTTGGAAGGGACATCCTGCGTGACACTGCAGTGCCACTCCTAAATGGGCCCGGTGTTTGTGTCGGCCACTAGGGTCGCTTATCTTACTCACACAGTCAGCTACCTCATTGCGCCTCTTTTTTTCTTTGCGTCATGTGCTGATTGGGGAGGGTTTTTTGGAAGGGACATCCTGCGTGACACTGCAGTGCCACTCCTAGATGGGCCAGGTGTTTGTGTCGGCCACTAGTGTCGCTTAGCTTAGTCATCCAGCGACCTTGGTGCAAATTTTAGGACTAAAAATAATATTGTGAGGTGTGAGGTATTCAGAATAGACTGAAAATGAGTGGAAATTATGGTTTTTGAGGTTAATAATAATATGGGATCAAAATGACCCCCAAATTCTATGATTTAAGCTGTTTTTTAGTGTTTTTTTAAAAAAACACCCGAATCCAAAACACACCCGAATCCGACAAAAAAAATTCGGTGAGGTTTTGCCAAAACGCGGTCGAACCCAAAACACGGCCGCGGAACCGAACCCAAAACCAAAACACAAAACCCGAAAAATTTCAGGCGCTCATCTCTAGTAAATTTACTTCATTTTTCCTGCAGTTTTCCGACGAGATTGCCTCTCGCAGAATCAATCATCTCCACACCGCAGAGAAACCGCACTCTTTAATAGAATAGAACACAATAGAATAGAACAATGTTTTTACCATTAGAAGACTAGGGGGTCATTCTGACCCGTTCGCTCGCTGCTGTTTATCGCAGCCGAGCGAACGGGTCTCTACTGCGCATGCGTCGGTGCCGTAGTGCGCCGTCGCATGCCAGACGGCCGAAGGCCGTGGCAGGGCTGCGATTGCCTCTGCCTGATTGACAGGCAGAGGCGGTCGCTGGGCGGGAGGGGTCGAAACGTTTGGCCACCGTTTCGTAGGCGTGGTCCGGCCAACGCAGGCGTGGCTGGACCGAAAAGGGGGCAAGCCGCAGCGGCTACGTGACGTCACACGCAGCCACTGCGGGCGAGGGAGCGATGAGTAGCTCCTGGCCAGCACGCTAAAGCTGCGCTGGTCGGGAGCTACTCTTGAAGTGCAAAGGCATCGCCGCTGTGCGATGCTTTTGCACTTCTGCGGGGGGCCGGCACTGACATGCGGGGCGGCATAGCCCTGTGTGAATGATCGTAGCTGTGCTAAATTTAGAACAGCTACGATCAATTCGGAATGACCCCCTAGAACCCCAGATTTACTAAACAGCGAGGTTAGAAGTGAACTCTCCACAAAGCCACAGCAAGAACCTGCCTCCGACAGGCGGGTTTGCAATCTCTGCACAGATCCCTAAGATCTGTGCAGGTTTGTATAGTGTTATAAATATTACAAAATCGAAAAAATTAAACTACATATGAGCAAACGGCCATTGCTGGTAAACATTGCAAAGTGTAGCCCATGGGTACAATAGCTAAACCCATCCTACCCGTCGTTCTGCTGAGCCTTACACCATCTTACAGATGCCTCTCCTGTTAAATGTTTTGTACCATAGCCCATACGCTACAATGGTGAAAGCCATCTGAAGATAATGGGCCTGATTCAACAAAGTAAAATCGTTCAATAATGGGCTAAATCATGTGCACTGCAGGGGAGGGGGGGGGGGGCAGATGTAACATGTGCAGCAGAGAGAGTTAGATTTGACTGGGGTGTGTTCAAACTGAAATCTAAATTGCAGTATAAAAATAAAGCAGCCAGTATTTACCTTGCACAGAAACAAAATAACCCACCCAGATCTAACTCTCTCTGCACATGTTACATCTGCCCCGCCTGCAGTGCACATGGTTTTGCCCATTAGAGAAAGATTTTGCTTTTGCCACCCATGCTGAATTAGGCCCACTGTTGGCTATAGGGCCAAATTTGGTCAATTCAGCATTTCAGCAACCCTCGTAGAACCCTATAGGGTGTGATTTTGCAGTTGAAAATGGGGGATTGCTGCAGATATCTCTGTACATACTGTACATCTGGGGGATCCTTAGTATTTTCGGGTAGCCCCTGCAAACCTGTGTTTACGGGGATATTCCGCAAATATATTTTGACAAATATGCCCCATAATATAATGAACCCCATATTCTGTATAACTTCCATTGTGGTCTAATAAGGATTATAGAACAAAATCGGATTTGTAACTCCAGAAACAGATTTTCACTGATTACTGTATTCAAAAAAGAATATATTCCAGATTTACTATGCAGGAAACTTTTTACTATGAATCCACCGGGATGCAATTTATTACACACATATACATTTTAAACTACCTTCTTAATGAAGATTCAGCATAACTATACGTTATTAAAAAAACCCTTTTTTTTCTGGTGCTAATAAAATGTCCTTCAACACCGCATCATTATTAATGTTGTAGAGAGTGATTTCATTATTTTTACTTAATCATCTGAGAGATAAAAGAAGGCAGGATCATCCTGATGAAGCGGCACAAGAAAAGGGAAGAAGATGATTTTCCTGTGAATTTGTACACAGAAAGGCTCAAAAAGACTGACGGGAAACATTGTTTTTTATCTAGATGTCAAATAATCATCAAATATTAATACCGTTTTGTGGGGGGGGGGGGGGGGGAATAGGACTATTGTGCAGTTTCATTTGTTATTGTGTTTGTCCGCTGTGTTAAGTAAAATAACTTATCAGTAGCGAGATCATTCCGTCCTTACACTGATCTTCTTCTAGCAGGTTATCACCCAAGCAATTCAAATACCCTGAGCCTCTATGTTTTATTAATCAAAAGAGTTAAAAAGCCAATGCAATCTGGCTATAGACTACTTCAGGTTCTCAAATCCATACATAATTAATGACGTCATCGCTTCCCAGTGGATGACAAGCCGGTTGAACGTCTAAAATTGGAATTGTATTAGATGAGAGGGGGGAGAAAAGCAGTCAAATGAAGAGGAGTCATTTTTTTAATAACAGGAAGTGGAGCCCCCATAACAGTTTGGGGGGAAGGGGGGGGGGGGGTGTTTGCATCCTCTGGAGTCTTGAGATACAATTTCAACAATGTACAAGAGGAAAGGAGTATAACTAATGCTGAATTGTCGAAACTTCGTATTTGTTGACGTTTCCTATTTGTAGCCACTAACGTGTCTTAGTTACACCTGCAATGATTCCATTATAAACAGGGTCATAGAGAGGAATATTGGGCATGGGTGATAGGGTAGGTCAGGCCAAATCCTGGGGACGTGACCGTGCTAAACAAGGAATGCCCACCAAAGGGTGGGCTTTTCTCCCCTTGCACAGCTGGCCCAGCCCTTTAGACAAGCCGGGGCCTGGATAACTAGTAGATATGAGCGGGTCTGGTTCTCCGAGAACAATCCAAGTCCGGATCCGAGTCCGGCTCGGGACTTCCCGTCTTACTCGGATCTCAAAACGAGGCAAAATGTCATCATCCCACTGTTGGATTCTCGCGGGTTTTGGATTCTATAGAGGTCACTGGTTGTTGGCGCCGTCTTCACTGTGGAGAGTGTATGGACGGGAGTATCCGATTCAGTACTGTGTAGTCTGGCGTGGGGCGGGTGCTCTATCTGCTTATCTGAAAGGGGTGATCTGTCTGATGCATCTGTCCAGGGGTGCTCTGTCGGCTGTACCTGAAAGGGGTGCTCTGTCTGCTGTATCTGAAAGGGGGGATCTGTGCGTCCAACCAGGATCTCCGCCCCAGTGAAAATTTAAAATAATGAAAGCTAAAAACAAAAAGCTTAAAAATATAATTATAAAAAACATACAGTATACAGTATTTTTTGTTTGTGCTGCACCCCAGTGTACTATACAATTTTTATTATATTTTCATAAGTACTGTGACACTGCCGGTCAGACCGTCAGCTACTGACACTCTGCTGCCATGTGGGGGTGGGAAGGGGCTGTGACTGCTGCCATGTGGGGGTGGGGAGGGGCTGTGACTGCTGCCATGTGGGGGTGGGGAGGGGCTGTGACTGCTGCCATGTGGGGGTGGGGAGGGGCTGTGACTGCTGCCATGTGGGGGTGGGGAGGGGCTGTGACTGCTGCCATGTGGGGGTGGGGAGGGGCTGTGACTGCTGCCATGTGGGGGTGGGGAGGGGCTGTGACTGCTGCCATGTGGGGGTGGGGAGGGGCTGTGACTGCTGCCGTTTCCCAAAAAGCGTTTTGGGGGCGTTACAGAGCCAGGGTCTTCATCAGAAGACAGACATCTTTGTTGGATCTGTGGCGGCCGGCTTGCACACCCCATTGGTCACGCAGCCACCACAAGTCGTCACACATGATCCGATGCCACTTCTAAACACATCTGATTCAGGCCCTCCAATCGCATCTACACATACAACCAGAGAGGCGTAGCCGGAGTGTGCAAGACATTCTCACGTAGGCAAGCTCTTCCGCCTAGAATGGGGCAGTGCAAGGATGCGCCGGGTAGGATGATGACTTGTAAGAACCAGGTGCGTGTGCTGCACTTACAGAAGCAGGCACATCTCCAGATGCGTACATCTCTGCTATTATTCTGTACACTTTACCTTAGAGCAGGGGTGGGGAACATCCGGCCCGTGGGCCGTATAAGGCCCGCAAAGCCACTTGATCCGGCCCAGCCAGGCTCACCTAACCGTGGGAGATGCCAGGAGTCCGCTGAGATTTTGTTACCAGTTGGCACCCGGCTCCTTCCCCTCAGCAGCAGCTCCGGCTTTGGTAGTGTGCGGCTGTGTGCTATGGGAGAGACGTCATGACGTCTCTCCCATACTTCCAAGGAGCAGGCAGCCAGTCGGAGAGGGCAGCGGTCCGGAAGCAGGAGTGGGGTTGGTGAGTATTGTGGGTTTTTTTTTTTGCTTTTAATGTGTGTGTGGGTGTGTGTATGTGTAAGCGGTGCTACTAGGGGGCATATCTAAAGGGGCATAACAAGTGACTGGGGGCATATCTAATGGGGCATAACAAGTGACTGGGGGCATATCTAATGGGGCATAACAAGTGACTGGGGACATATCTAAACGGGCATAACAAGTGACTGGGGGCATATCTAATGGGGCATAACAAGTGACTGGGGGGCATATCTACTGACTGGGGGCATAACTACTGGGGCAGGCTAATTTTTAAGTTCATAATTTTTGTATGGCCCCCGAAGGATTTCCCCACCCCTGCCTTAGAACAATGTACGTCCAATTTACATCCATCTCTGCATCTGCCTCTTTACCCCTATAAAATCTAGCTGTGCATTAAAACACTGAGCTGTGCGCTAATGCCGCAGCTGCAGCAAATGTCTACGCAGATACTGTGCAAATGTATGCAAATTCTGCAGCTGCATGCATTTGTATTGAGACCCCTACTGAGTGCTTTGTGGGTCCCAGCAGCTGCATACAAATATGCAGCATCAATCCATTATCAAACTTCATTATAACCCGTTGGTCGCGCAACATGCTCGGAGGACGCAAGACGCAGGAGCCGCTGTTACAGATCACAGACGCAGGCAGACACAAGCCCCGATAATGTTTGTGATATATCTGCATTTTTTCCACCACTCCTCCCCAAAACGCTCCCTGACTGCTTTACAAATAAATCTTCCCTGTGATTGGCCGATAATCGCTCATCTGCGAAAACATTGGGTTTACGTAGAACTCAGAAGGCCCATTGCTAGCTAACCATGCAGTGAGGATGCATCAAGGGTTCTATAGGGTGCTATTCATGCCCAAGAAAAGGCTGAAATATATAGAGCAACACAATAAAGCAGAAAGACAAGCGAGTGGAGAAAAACAGGATCTGCTTTTTAAATCTGTCCCAGCTACATAGAGTGATCACAGCAGCCACTTCTGAGTCGCTTATCACCGTCGTTTTTATCTCCATAAATCTGTTTACTTGAAGCACCAGATCTTCACATATTTATATCTTAATGTGTCCCGTGACTCCGTTCACCTGTGACTTTACCTCACCCCCATTCTCATTGTCACTGCAAGACCACAGGGGCTGCGAGACGGCTCTGCGACGACTACTTTCTCAGCAAGGCATTTCCTCCTGAACATCTCTGTCGTACGGTGCTTATCTCTCGGAAGGATTGTGCCTATAGATAGCATCAGTGGAACTGTATCGGTCTGGCAGCAGATGTGAACCTCCGCAGCACCGTCTTAATTGCCCTGCTGCGGCTCACCTACCAGAAGAGGTGTTTTTTTTTTTTTTACTCTTCAGTTTTAAAGATTATTAGCTGAAAAGCGACAAGAGAAAACGCGCCCTGGCCCAGTCCTTCTGGGAGACCGCACCTCCCTTGTGTTGGGCATGTGATTAGAAGGGGAAAAAAAGAAAAAGACAAAAAAAAAAAAAAAGATAAACATTAAAGGTGTATTTGTATAACTTGACTGAATTTATGTTTAGCCGTGAGAGGAAATGCTTTTTCAGGTTTGTATTTAAAGTATAATTATTTATGGGGATGTCAAGAAGATGTTTAAAAAAAAAAAAAAAAAGATGAAGAACCTGTGGACAAATAATGCTTTGACCTCATCGGTGACAAAGAGGATCGCTCAACCTTTGTAGGGGCAGCGGTATAGTGTGGGAACCCCCATTCCCCATGCAGCATCAAGATATGCAGGTGTTGGCGGTGAGGTGCGGGGGAAGGGGGGGATGACAACGACAAGACTGCACACCCTAATTCTAATTATAATGAGAGGTGCTACCATGCTGAGACTTGTAGGTCCATACAGAAGAAAAAAAATTTGCAGGTGCACACTCCAGGCACGAAGCACCGCTAATAACAATGGGGGTGATTCTGAGTTGTTCGCTCATTAGATTTTTTCGCTACGGAGCGATTATTCGCAAACTGCGCATGCGCAATGTTCGCAGTGCGCCTGCGCCAAGTAAATTAGCACAAAAGTTTGGTATTTTACTCTCGGCCTAACGAAGATTTTTCATCGTTCTGGTGATCGGAGTGTGATTGACAGGAAGTGGGTGTATCTGGGCGGAAACTGGCCGTTTTATGGGAGTGTGCGGAAAAACGCTGGCGTTTTTGGGAAAAACGCGGGAGTGTCTGAAGAAACGGGCAAGTGTCTGGGCGAACGCTGGGTGTGTTTGTGACGTCAAACCAGGAACGAAACTGACTGAACTGATCGCTAGTCGTGAGTAGGTCTGGAGCTACTCAGAAACTGCCAACAATTATTTATTCGCAATTCTGCTAATCTTTCGTTCGCTATTCTGCTAAGCTAAGATACACTCCCAGAGGGCGGCGGCCTAGTGTGTGCAATGCTGCTAAAAGCAGCTAGCGAGCGAACAACTCGGAATGAGGGCCAATGTAAACTCTGCGATTTAATATAGAGCAAAATGAGGTGTTTGGCATCATTTTTGGCCAAAAATATATGGGCCCACCCACTATATCCAGGTGACTTCATCATCAGGTGGGTCCCTAACACTAAGGTACACGTTCAGAGCACAGGACCCCCCAAGTCAGCAAAGGCCATTTATTTACATGGGTGAAAGGTAATGTTATAGGTGTTACATAGGGGTGTAGTATGGTATGCCGGCAGTCGGGCTCCCGGCGACCAGCATACCGGCATCGGGAGCCCGACCGCCGGCATACCGACAGTGTGGCGAGTGCAAATGAGTCCCTTGCGGGCTCGCTGCGCTCGCCACGCTGCAGGCACGGTGGCGCGCTTCCCTATTTTATTCTCCCTCCCTGGGGGTCGTGGACCCCCACGAGAGAGAATAAGTGTCGGCATGCCGGCTGTCGGGATCCCGGCGCCGGTATACTGTGCGCCGGGATCCCGACAGCCGGCATACTGAAGACCATCCGTTACAAAGGTACAGTAGTAAAATAATAAGGTACTAAAAAGGTGCTGAATTAAATATTACAAATATTACCTTTCATCCATGTAACACTCTTAATACATAGCTTCTGCTTCTTATTAACACTTACTAACACTTTACCCTCTCGCTAGTGCGGTGCCTTGGGGCAGTTGGCCTATACTGGTTTGGAGAGTCCCATGCCCTGGACTTCTATCTTAGACCCACCTGATGATGATGAGGTCACCTGGTCGCGGTGGGTAGGCCCATATATTATTGGCCCAAAATTATGCCAAACACCTCATTTATGCTCTATGTTAAATTGCAGAGTTTTCTATTATTATTGTTATTATTATTTTTATTATTCGCAGTGCTTGGTGCCTAGGGTGTGCACCTGCAATTCTTCTGTTTTCCGTGTGGAGCATTAAGGTTTGCGCAGACTGGGCCCAAAAGGCAGGTGCACAGAGACCCAAAGACCTTCCCTGGCTCTACCAGTCCCGTTCCCTTATTAGTGCTAATGCCTGCAACAGACTTACTGTAATGGGGGGAGATTTATAAAATCTTCTACAGAGCAAAAGTGGAAGGTTTGATAAATCTCCAGCAATGGAGCAGGGCTCGCTGGCGCACCGAGCTGACCC
This sequence comes from Pseudophryne corroboree, assembly GCF_028390025.1. NCBI lineage: Eukaryota > Metazoa > Chordata > Amphibia > Anura > Myobatrachidae > Pseudophryne > Pseudophryne corroboree. Next base: position 167,154,294 of record NC_086455.1, on the reverse strand, counting down.
CACCCAGAATGTGTTGTGTCACCAAGGACTGGGCCGCAATAAGGAGAAAGTGCAGAACCCGCTGGAGGCGTCTTAGGAGATGGCACCGCTCGCATGTCCCTCCCTTTGACCCTGTACTTCTACCACCTAGAGTTTTTTCTTGAGTAAATGAAACCACGCCTACTGTATTACCCAGTGGAGTAAGTTCGTCACAGTTGCCCGGAGGCAAGATATATATTGGTGCCCCCATATTTCCTATATTAAGATAAATATATGTATGTGTGTGTGTGTGTGTGTGTGTGTGTGTGTGTGTGTGTGTGTGTGTGTGTGTGTGTGTGTGGAGTGTTCTGAAAAAGATTTATATATTGTATTTATACATTTAATTGTCTATTTTAAATTGTCGTTTATTTTAAATCACACATTTCTTAGCAGTCATACCCAGGATTAGAACCCATGACCGGTTACACTAACAGCAGACACTTTACTGATGGAGCTATTTGCTCCTGTACAGGAAGCATGAGAATTCTAACTACGTGTAATTGTCAGAGAAGTATCTTCATATAGTTAAAATTCTCATATTTCCTATACAGCAGCAAACAGCTTCATCAGTAAGGTGTCTGCTTCCAATGTAATAGGTTGTGGTTTCTAATCCTGGGTGTGACACTTGTAAAATGTGTATATTCAGTATAATAAAGAGGGTGTGACTTGTAAGGTGCAGGGACCAGTGAGGAAGTCGGCCAATGAAAAGACAGTGACATCTATCAATTAACTTAATTCAATGGTGTCACAGAATGGGAGGAGAGGGGCCCCCCTTCAGAGCAGGAGCCCGGCGGCAGATGACTCCGTTGCCTCCCAGAGTTCTGCCTCTGGTATTACCGTTGTTTTTGTGATATAACATTGCTTATAATGTTCTTTTCTTCAGAATATGAACTTGTGTACACTCATCTGATACAGAGTCATCTGCCCAGGAATGGAATAGTGTATTGCCAGGGGGATGCAATCGGAATGCGGTTATGTGACCGGACAATACCGGCCCCGGAATCCCGAACACTGACTAGCCCGACGGTCGTTGCTGAAGGTCCAAAATATAGGCAAGTACCGGCTCATCTATCTGGCATGTTGTCTCATCTTTATGTTGCTATTTTGTGCTGTCCGGTGTTACAGAATTCTAGAACACACCATTCAAAATTTTTGTTAATTGGTTTAACTCATTCCAGACCGACACGTGTGCAATTTGCCCCATGTAAACAAATAAGACATATTATTTGCTTGTTTGCAACATTGTATGAAAAAAAATGTGGAATATATACATAACATACCCTCACAACAAAATTAAGGATACTAAAAAACGTGTGTCTATTTATGGGCAAACACCAGAGGCGGGGATAACAGCCAGAATGGCCCAGGCTCGCAGCAACACTGTGTGTTATGTTATGTCCATGCATGTGTTTCTGGTTTATTTCAGTGAGTGGGATAGCGATCCAGGAAAAATTACAGAAATATCACTACATTTTTTTGGAAGAGTTGAAAGGGGACTGAACAATAACTTATTCATAAGAATTAATTATTGAGTGTTTTTGGAGTGTTGCAGAACACAATTTTTTTTTTAAGTGATGTTTTTTTTTTGCATTATTGTGTCACTTTGTCTTTTTTTTCCCCCCCAGTGAGTCTTAGAGTGGAGTCACATGGCCGTTGAAAACGCTAGCACCTCCAGCTTCCATCTCACGGCCTATAGTAAGCACTTAGGGAGGGCTTTATCAAGCCTAAGTTGAGTAGTTGCCCAAAAAGCATCCAATCAGCTCGTTACCGTCATTTTACGCTGCCCCACAGCCAGTGGCGCCGAGAGAGGGAGGGAGGAGGGAACAAATTACCTGGGCCCAGGTCTGATGGAGGGGCCCAGTTGGGGCCCAGGTTCATGCCTCCTGTGATTAGGCCATGCCCCCTGAAAAGTACCCGGGCCCAGCCAGGCTCCCTACTGCCCTGGCTGGGAGGCGTGCCATGCTATTCTGAGTGGGTGCTTCTCATGTGCTAGACATGCCCCCAAAGAGGTGTGACTATGCCCCCAGCATGCTGTGGTCACACCCCCTTCAAGGGGGGTGGGGCCCAGGAAGTTGTTGTGCCGGGGCCCAGGATTTCTCTTGGCAGCCCTGTCCACAGCCCTTGATCCTGACTAGCATGGGTGCCCACCACCCTGCAGCCCCTATCGCTGCTGCAGTCCCGCCTGCAGTGTCCTGATGCTCCGGACGGCGGACAGGCACCCTGCAGTCTGTTCAGTTGCTTGAATCATCAACAAGATGCTCTGGCCAGTGCTGCACTTCATGCGCTTAGGTCACTGGGCGCTATAGTATCCTCTCTAGCAACCTGTATTACTCTATTACCGTACTGAGCAGGGTCCTGCGACACTACCAAATGCCTGGCGTCAGAGGTTTGAACTGACTCGTGCGAAACGCAGTGACATTGGGTAATTGTCACTGTGGGGGGGGTCTGTATGCAGAATTTAAACTCTGCAGCAGGATCCAAAGCAAAAGGAAATAAATAGTTATATACACACACGGATGGAGTTTGCCATTTCTATAATAGGTGCAGTTTGCGTTGTACACGGGTCCCTTGGTCCATATTTTAATACTTACCTCTCCGGAGTCCAGCGTCGGGCACTGCAACAATGCCAGAAATCTCCTCCAAAATGGCCGGTGTGTATGCGCACTAGCTAATTTGGTCTCCTTAACATAGCGGACGCCATGTTTTCAGAGACCTGTGCATGCGCAGTAGACTCCGGCACGATGCTGGAGGCTACAGCGCCGTACAGAGAAGGGGGCCCCCCCTAGAGTCTGCACAGGGACCCCCTCCTTTGTTAAAAAGCCCTTGCCAGTGCATATGGATTGAACACATTTTCATTGAAATCGCCATTTCTAGGCGATAGCTGTGCGCCGAGCATGCAATAACAGAACTGGAAAGTGATGTGTGCGTGCCAGCCGGCTTCCAGGCGCAATCACAGCCTGCGGACGGAGATGCGATGTTTGTTTCAGCCGCATCTAGCATCGGGACTTACACCAGGGCTTCCACATCCAGGCGCACAGGATTTTTACTGTACAAAGGTGGCGTCAGCATAAGCTACAGTAGTAAGGTGGCAGCGGCGGGCAAACGGAAGAGCGAATGAAGTTGCCCCCTGCTCAGAATCAGGGTCACGTTGCGCAAGCTTTTACATCTATCATCGTGAATGCAGCAATATTCCTTTCTATGTGCGATTATCTTGTATTTTAGGCTGAGTAACCCTTTAAGTAGTGATGTTGCTGCATTCACACAATGGGGGGTAATTCAGACCTGATCGATATTGTGCGTTTTCTCACAGCCTGCGATCAGGTCCGAACTGCGCATGTGTATGCACCGCAATGAGCAGGCGCATCGGACGACTGCACCGGGCATTGGCGCATAGCGACGGGATGGTGCGAAAAAAGCAATTGCACGGGCGATTGCAAGGAGATTGACAGGACAGTTTGTGGGTGGCAACTGACCGTTTTCAGGGAATGTCACAGGCATGTCCAAGCATTGGAAGGGCGGGTGTCTGACATCAGTTCCGGTCCCGGACAGGCTGAAGTGATCGCAGCGGCTGAGTAAGTCCTGGGCTGCGCAGAGACTGCACAAAATCTGTTTGTACAGCTCTGCTACACATGCGATCGCACACTTGTACAGCTAAAATACACTCCCCTATGGGCGGCGACTATCTGATCGCAGGGCTGCCCAGCGATCAGGTCTGACCCAATTATCTAGTCAGGTTTCAATCATTAATCCTTATAATGTGATGTGTGCATTTTTATACCGGTGAACCCGAGTCAAAGCAGTAATTAGGTTAAAAACGGCAATTTTTTTAAATAAATATACTATATATATATATATATATATTTTTTTTTTTTTGTAACTCATATAATTTATTATATTGCCTCTTGCTGCCTAAATTGGAAAAACAGTCCTGAAAAGACACAAACCACGGGTGACCACCAATGTATGTGGTGCTAGGGGAAGGGGCTGTAATTTTATATTACTTTATTATCCTCTTCCTCATGAATATATAATTTTAACATGAACATAATATTTCCATCAAACACTACATGACTTTGTGCGCGCTGATCTAAATATCATAAAACTGCGTTTTCCATTTATCTCTTTATTTTATTCATACGCTAAATAATTTTGTTTGCATTTTGCAACTGTATAACCGGCAACACAACATATCTGTTTAAAGCGGCCCAAACATCTATCTGGCGAATCCGTGTTTCCCACAATGCTGATCCAATGACCAGCGATTTCTCGAATGACCGGCAAAATGCAACATGTTAAAAATCCCTGACTCACCCATTCCGATCATTTTTGGGTTGAAATCGGAGACTCAATAGTGTCCAACATTTTGCCAATCAGCCGACCCAGTCATCGGTAGAAAGGAGAATTGCCCCAATTGATTGCTGCTGTATTGGCCCCTTCCTGGTATTATAAAATACTAATTGCTTTCAGTGGCAAACGCAGGATCTCTAGAGGGGCAGTAGCGGATCTTGCCACGGGCAAGCAGGACTTTTGCCCGGGGCGCCGCCTTCCGGAGGGCGCAGGGCGCCATCCGGAGGGCGCCGCACCAGGGCAAGATCCGCTGCTGCTGTGCCCCCCGCTGCCGCTGTGAAGGGAAACTAGACGCATACACGTCTAGTTTCCCTTCGTGGAGAGGTCCTTTACTGTGCGGTGCGCGATGACGTCATCGCGCACCGCACAGCAAAGGTCCTCTCCACGAAGGGAATTAGACGCTACGCGTCTAGTTTCCCTTCGTGAAGAGGACCTTTGCTGCGCGGTGCGCAATGACGTCATCGCGCACCGCACATCATTTCAGTCTGTACAAGGGGCGTAAATGACCACGCCCCCTGTACGAAGCCACGCCCCTATTGTCGCCCGGGGTGCACAGCGCCCAAGAACCGGCCCTGTGAGGGGGGTTTCCAAATGCAATCCACAATCTCCCACTCTGCGGAACATGGAATACAGTAGTAACATTTAGGCTGTATCAAACATATTTAAATAATATAAATAAATGGTCAGGAAAAGGTTAAACATCCCACAATAAATAAATAAATAAATACACAAACATAATAGAACCAGTACTGCACTTTCTAAGCACACATTCTCCCACCTCAGGGTTAGGCTCCTGTCTCTTCTTCCTGGTAACAAATCTCCGCTCCATTACATTGATTGAGGACTGAGAACAACGTACACAGACTGGGCACGTGCAGCAGCTCCGCTCTGTCCCTTACACTGCATGATGTGGCAGCAGCTCTAGTAATCATATTATATACCATTGCTATTGTCCTAATTTTAGCCACTTGCCAAGAGGAGGGGGTTTCTCGGGCAACCAGAAACCCCCCTGCGTTTGCCTATGCCCTTGCATAGATAAAAATGTACACCGTAGTTTTGTACAAGAAAAATTGAATGTGTATTATCTGTTTATTTTGTTACAGTTTTTTATCATATAATATTTCACCACTGACAGCAATGTTTAAGAATGTGTGAAGACAAGGGTATTGTAAGAATAATCTTCTTTGATTGTTTTTTCACACCATGACCAGTAACAAAAAGAGCTCCATTAGTCCATTTTTTGTAATTTTATCCCCCCTTATCAGTTTTCATTTGGATAGCGGGACGTTTTAGTCGATTTTGATTCAAGGGAAGTTTGGCAGATGCATGAATAGCCAAACGGAAAATATTGGACTAGTTCCGCTTATTATGCATGTAGCTGTGGTTATAGGAGGAATGTACGTTTCTTAGGGACCGAATATGATCTTATAATTAAATGTCAGTTGATTTCACCCACAAAGTAACTTAACGAATAAAGTATTGAAACCAGACGTTTTGGCAGATAAACAGCTGCATTGAAGGAGTTAAGTGTTTAACATTATAATTACGTAATAATGGAAACTGCATTTAAAGATCTGAAACAACTTGTTTTTTCTAATGGACCAAAGGCTGACAGAGCATGATGGGACTTGTAGTTCCACATTGTAAGGAGAGCTTAACTAAATCCCGCTTTACCCCAAGATCACTAACGATTCGGCTGAATATCTCCTAATTGCATATTTTGACTAATAAGTGACTAATAAGTCATATCGAATCTTCATTTAAATTGGTGCAATAAGACAGTAGAAGCCTGGGGAGATTTCCTGGGGCCTGGAGGCCATAATTCATTGAAATGATCTGCTAGATTTCTGAGCTTCTACCGTGGAAAAGACGCAGCCCCTGTCTTCCGGAGGTAGTTTGCGGTGAGGAGGTGCTCAGAAGATGTGTCAAATTACTGGACTTTAATTCTGTGTAATTGGTGAACACGATGACTATTAAGTTGAAATGCAGGACTCTGCTACTAATGGGGCTTTTCCCTGGTGGGTATAACGTGAAGTGGATATGACTGACTGCGGTTACATTAAACTATCCCTAGGGACGTTTCCTATGACGAACATTTAGCCAAAAAGAACATTTGAATGCTTTGTTGGGCTGTAAAAATCTCCACTTCGACAACCTTCCTTTAGAATTTAGTGCAAAATTACAGAAACACACAGACAAATGTAAATATGTGTGCGCAAGTGTGCAGTCCACCTTCCCCACCATTACAGGTAACACCAATATTTTGTGGGATGAACTGATATGCTTTAGGATCTAGCTTTAATCAACCTGATAGGACAGGGAAGGGTAAGCTGATACGTCTCAGGGGACGTCGGTGGCCCCCTGACCTTGATAAAGGCCCAACATTACTCTGCAGAAAGGGACTGGGGTAGGCAGGTGGAAGCTTGGGAGGCTGCATGCCCTGAGAATACTGTGACTTTCAACAGTCCAATGAGTGGCCTAATTGTTCCAATTTTTAAATTGGGACTGTTGGCTGGTATATGAGTGGCTATGACTGATTGTAGAAAGATTACAAAGTTATTCTCCATAATGTGGAAGGATAAATGATGTATTAGAAAAAAATTACACCGGGGGCCAACTGTAATGGGATACGGTCGTTAAGTCGACAAAGCTTAGGTCGACAGCCATTAGGTCGACCACTGAAGGTCGACATGCATTAGGTCGACATGGTCAATAGGTCGACATGGTCATTAGGTTGACATGTACTAGGTCGACAGGTCAAAAGGTCAACATGAGTTTTTCATATATATATTTTTTTATTTTTTTTATTTTTTTTCATACTCAACGATCCACGTGGACTACGACTGGAATGGTAACCTGTGCCGAACAAAGCAGTAGTGGAGCGAGGCACCTTGTCCGAAGCATGGCGAGCAAAGCGAGCCATGCGAGGGGACACGGTGCACTAATTGGGGTTCCTCGTCACTTTACGAAGAAAACGACGCTAAAAACAGTAAAAAAAAACCATGTCGACCTTTTGTCCTGTTGACCTAGTACATGTCGACCTATTGTCCCTGTCGACCTAATGCATGTCAACCTTCCATGGTCGACCTAATGACTGTCAACCTAAGTTGTGTCTATCCAACAACCCACACCCAATGTAACAGCCTCCAGGTCACCAAAAGTGTTGATGTGTTTGCCTTGAAACATCAGAACTTTTTTCTGATCTGGAGGTTCTCTATATGGCCCCAGAACTTCCATATACTCCAAAATAAAAGTAATTTGGAGATTTGGAATGCTGGTAACTGTAAACAAAATGTGTTTATCCCAACCAATAAGATCCTTTTTGTCATTTTCAGAACAGATTATAAAATGAACACAGCTGTCTGATTGGTTACAGCATAGTTTTGTTTGTTTTTTCGTCCCGGGAGCTGTTTCCCAAGTCTCCATGAATGTCACTTTGCTGCACGGGCCACTGGGAGCAGAGTTCATTGAAGCTGATGGCTGATATATTATTTCAGCTTCCACTAATAGGGGTATATTTACTAAAGTGTAGGTTTTTAGAAGTGGAGATGTTGCTCATAGCAACCAATCAGATTCTACTTGTCCTTTATCTCTAGCACCTTCTAGAAGATAATAGGTAGAATATGTTTGGTTGCGATGGGCAACATCTTCACTTCTAAAAACCCACACTTTTGTAAACATACCCCATAGTGTTATAGTAGCTGTAGTACTATTAAGGTACTGAGTGTGAGTCGCACGTAAGAGCGCTTGTCTGCGAGTTTATGCAAATGTCATGCAAACTACATCCCCTGTGTACATCCGCGCCACGGAATGTGCCAGGACTGAGAGGCCACTTTTAGCGTCTGTGCACACTGTAATACCGATTGGTGTGTCCTTATATACCGCCATCTGTCGCACCATCAAAACTTGCACCTGTCTCACCATGGCCTCCTGTGCCTGCCTCTGGGATCACAGCCAACACGCCCACTGAACGGAACATTTTTGTACGCCCTACTAGCTCCCTCTCAGTCACTGCCCAGGAGCGTCCATCACTTTTCTGCCACCTTTCTGATACTGTTTGAATCGATCGCAACAGAACCTTCGTGCGTACGCTCTGTAACGCATACCTCGTAGGGATTTTGAGAACTTCTCAAGCAGCAGTTGCAAATAATCACTCGTCCAACTGGACATCGGCATTGCGTGTGGACTACGTTCAACTCTGACTCAGGCCCTAAAGCAATTACAGACAGATCAGAGCATTTAAAAATAAAAAATAAAAGCAAAAAATTGCAAAACTTTTTTGAAAACAAAAAAAACAAAAAGAAGAAAAGATATTACAAGGAAAAAACAACAAACAAACACATTTCAGAAGAGAAATGTAATAAGCTAACATTTCTCAAACCGTTAATATATTTTCAGCATAACATTTGTGCGGGAGCAAAATCAACGTAAGTTTTACGGAATGGCTTACGTATAGTTGCTCACAAGAGCTGACTCTCTAAGTAAAAAGGGGTATTAAGATGCAAGTTAAATACATGCGTAAGATGGAAGCAATGGCTGTGCAATTGTAAAACAGTATTTAGCATAGCCTTTTAGATATTGTTTTTTTAAATATCTCCCCCTACTCCATAAAAAAAAAAAAACATAATAAAAAAACGAAATCAGAAATAACAGTGACATTAGCTCCAAATATTGGGGGTAATTCAGACCTGATCATAGATGTGCTAAATTTAGCACATCTACGATCAGTCACACTGACATGCGGGGGGATGCCCAGCACAGGGCTAGCGTGCCCCGCATGTGAGACCCTGCCCCATCGCACAAATACAAAAGCGCTGGCAGGGAGCTACTCGTCACTGCCCAGGTCGCAGCGGCTGCGTGTGACATCATGCAGTCGCTGCGGCCCGCCCCTTCCCCAACGGTCCGAGCGCGCCTGCGTTGCCTGGACCGGACCCCCTAAACGGCGGCTAAACGCGCCGGCCCACCCCCTCCCGCCCAGCGACCGTCTCTGCCTGTCAATCAGGCAGAAGCGATCGCTGCTCCACGACAGCCGTCAGCTGTCTGGCATGCGCTGGCGCACAGTACCGATCAGGTCTGAATCACCCCCTTTGTCCTCAACATCTTTACATTTAATTCTCAGAATTTTTACATTTCTCCTTCTTGGTGACCTGATGTTTGACTCTTAAGGAACGAGACACCATAACAACACCTATGCAGTGCGCCGATGACATCATCCTTTTCCCACAAGTATTGCGGTGACTGAAACAGACTGTGTAAGACAGTTTAACTGAACAGCACAAACTGCATCTCCTCCGAGCCACCTGTTGTGCACGACCCACCTTGAGGGACATAATTAAACTGTTCTCTGACCACATGCTAACCACCGCTGTCAGGGGAAAGAGATGCCTGCGTGCTCTCCTCGCACACAACTGATCTGACTCTGCAATTTCTAGCCCTCAAGAGTAATCCGTTAAATGTAGGGTGGGGGTGGGGGTGGGGGTCAGATTCGTCAAAACTAGGATTTCATCTGTCATAACATTGTGGGGGCTCAGATCAGTGTCTACAAAGTGGACAATCGCTTCAGGCTAGAAGCCATTACCAGAGGGCTGATAGTACAGTATATCAGCGGAAGAAAGGAGAGAGAGAGAGGTTGTGATAGTGTCACTAGTATCCAGTTTATAATACATTACTGCGTTCAGAGCCATGCTGGCCTTTTGAATGCTACAAGTAAGACCCCCATACGTAAGACCCCAAAACATCTGCAACAGATTGTTGCAATTTCCCAATTCAACAGGTTTGAAGATCTCTATTCCCTGATCCGAGAAACAGATTGAATATACGAACTTTGGGCCAGATTTATCAAGCCTTGGAGAGTGATTAATAGCACGGTGATAAAATATCAACCAACCAGCTCCTAACTGTCATGTTACAGACTGTGATTGAAAAATGACAGTTAGGAGCTGATTGTTTGGTACTTTATCATCGTGTAATTTATCACTCTCCAAGGCTGGATAAATCTGGGCCAAAGTTAAAGCTTTGATATTCAGATTTATCACATACTGTATCTCCTCAAACATCAAAACGTCCCAGCCATATGGGCACAGGGGTAGTGTGACATGTTCTAGTGTTCTGATTGGCTACTGGAGTTCTGAGCCCACCCACTTCATCTCCATCTTGTCCCTGTGAAACTGGTTTTGGAAAATGTGTTAGGTTTACGTGGGGGAAATGTATCAAACCCTTGCGAGAGATAAAATGGTGAAGTTGCCTATAGCAACTATCCAGGTTCTGTCATTTCACAGATTGTGCTATATGAATGAGGCTGAATGACTGCTTTGCACAACTACTGCATTTTGTCTCCAAGTCTTGATACATCTCCCCTTCTGCCCTAGACAAGCGTAATTGTCTGTAGTTGCGCAAAACAACCCTTCTCGGCCCCCCAGGTCAGACTGAGTGTGTATTTTGCATCTTTTTCGCTGGAATTTGCTTCCTAATCGCAATGCGATGTGACAAACTCGCTTCATGAGACTGCACTGAGTAATTAGATACGCAACACTTTTATATCTGTGCGCGACTGAGTGTGAATCTATGCGCAAAGTGCTACGATGCAGCAGCTGCAGCTTTTTATCGTGTCAAAATCCGCTGTGCTTCATATAAAGGTTCAGACTCAGGGCCAGGCACCACACATATACAAGTGCTTGCTGCCTATCCAATGAATCAGTGCCGTCTCATGAAGCAATTTTATTGCATACGATTGTGACTAAAACGCACAGCTGAGTAAAATGATGCTACCCCATTAGGCGTGGTTCACTTGCGGCAGGTGTCTTGTGGCGCATGGAGTATAGAGGCTTAGGGGTCTATTCATGAAGCAGTGAAACGTGTGGAGAAGTGAGCCAGTGGAGAAGTTGCCCATGGCAACCAATCGGTGTTGAGGTAACATTTTAAAATTTATTCTATGTAATTATAAGTAGCAGCTGATTGGTTGCCTTGGGCAACTTCTCCACTGGCTCACTTCTCCACACCTTTCACTGCTTCGTGTATAGACCCCTAAGTATTTGAGGACACCAGGCTCGGTAAAAAGATTTAGCTGCCCTTCTGACCGCAGTGCACCCTATGATAACATGGGGGTCATTCCGAGTTGTTCGCTCGTTGCCAATTTTCGCTATGCTGCGATTCGTTGCAAAATGCGCATGCACAAGGCACGCAGGGCGCATGCGCTTAGTTATTTAACTAAAAACTTAGCAGATTTGCTGTGGATTCTGCGGCGCTTTTCAGTCGCTCTGCTGATCGGTGAATGATTGACAGGAAAGGGGCGTTTCTGGGTGGTAACTGAGCGTTTTCCGGGAGTGTGTTAAAAACGCAGGCGGGTCAGGGAAAAACGCGGGAGTGTCTGGAGAAACGGAAGAGTGGTTGGACGAACGCAGGGCGTGTTTGTGACGTCAAATCAGGAACTAAACGGACTGAGCTGATCGCAATCTGTGAGTAGGTCTGGAGCTACTCAGAAACTGCAGGGAATTATTTATTAACGGTTCTGCTAATCTTTCGTTCGCTATTCTGCTAAACTAAGATACACTCCCAGAGGGCGGCGGCCTAGCGTGTGCAATGCTGCTAAAAGCAGCTAGCGAGCGAACAACTCGGAATGACCCCCTATGTGCACTGCAGGTGGGGCAGATGTAACATGTGCAGAGAAAGGTAGATTTGGGTGGGGTTTGTTCAAACTGAAATCTAAATTGCAATGTAAAAATAAAGCAGACAGTATTTACCCTGCACAGAAACAATATACCCCACCCAAATCTAACTCTCTCTGCACATGTTACATCTGCCCCCCCCCCCCCCCCCCCCTGCAGTGCACATGGTTTTGCCCAACTGCTAACAAATTTGCTGCTGCAATCAACTCTGAATTACCCACATAATTCACAATAAAGCACATTAGGTACATCTGGTCTGGATGCACAAGTAAGAAGTATCGTAACGCTGTGAATATAATGTGCACGTTAGACATACTGTAAACGTACGTCTGATAGATATAGAAAGTCAACGTGGCGATCCAAACCGCATTGCACAATTATTCTATATTACACTCTAGAAAAGTCACATTGTGTGGTATTCTTCTGGAAGCTGCATCCAAGGTAATATCCAACAGCTAATGTGTCATTGAGCTGCATCCTATCTGTGATACTCACAGGATGCCCACGGCTGGTAGAGGCTGCGCTCAGCGACACAGGGGGAAGTGCAGTGGCTGATATTATGTCATACACACTGTACGAGCGCCGCCTGACTTCATACCGTACTGACATCTAACTTCCCAAGGAAATAAAAGCCACAATGTTAAATAATAAACAAGCAGAGAGGCTACATGCAGTCAGAGCAATCTGGCAGCCAGGTCTACCCTAATATACGGACTGGATCGCCTGTTGTGATGAGGTGAAAGCTCCTGGCTCCTCATACAACAGACCTTCCAAAAGCCACGAGCATGGATAATGATTTTTGAGGAGACCCTAGGAGCAGAGGAGAAGATGAAGGCGATGAAGGAAACACAAGCTGGACAAAATTAAGGAAACCCCCTTTCACAGGGATGATCCGTTATTAATGTTTGGGGAGATTTACCTAAATTAAAGACGCACTTAAACCAATGGTAACTAGAGATGTGCAGTTCGGTTCTACAGAAATCCGAATCCACCTAAATTTTGTGGATCTGAACTGATCCAAAACTTGGTCCAGATCTCCAAAGGAGATTTGAGTCCCGGTTTGAATCTTCCCCTGGTACAGAATTCGGATTTTAAATCTGAATTTTGGTTACCGGATAGCAAAAATTACGTGATTGTAGCTATTTTTATCGATTTTGATCAATGATTATCAATTTTGTAATCGATTTTTTTAACCGAACTAAAACCCTTGAGGGTAGTTTTGCAAAACCAAAACATGTGGATGAAATAAAATTACAACCAAAACTAAAACACGGGGGTGCAGACACTTCTCAAATGGTAACAATGCAGTTTATAGAGCTACTGGTAATATTCAACCTAAGATTTCCTGTCAATGACATCCCTGAGGGACATTACAGCTCCTCCGACAATCCCTTGCACCGACACAGGGAACATAGTTACATGGGAAGACCATCTCCATCTAGGATCTGGTTAGAATCCCGGTATTTTGGAGCCCAGCAATTGGAATACAGACACCGGAATTCCGGCACTGCTTGAATCCTGACGTCAGGATGCCGACACTGAATGCAATGCTGGTGTCAGAATCCCAGAAGCCGGGATCCTGACTTTAAGTATGCAAACTGCGGGGGGCGGGGAAGAGGTGGTGGTGGTGGTGGTTGGGGGTTAGGTTTAAGCTGCGGGGAGAGGGTTAGGTTTAGGGGGGTTGGGGATTAGGGATAGCATAACTGCCTACTAGGTGTCGCGATCCTGAGCTTCGGGATGCAGCTGTCAGTATTCTGGCTGCCGGTATCCCAAGCACCAGGATACCATCCCCTCCATCTCCCATATTGTACATACAATGCATATCTCCCCCTAGGAATGGATCATTGGAATCATTATTTGTGAATCCTGCAGAAAGACTTGAATTATATTTTGTGCTTACAGTTAGGGCCACTTTCTCGACATGAGATATTCAGAAATGTCATTCATGACCAATGGTCCCAATAACCACAATAAAATGTTCAACTCCATCGTTACAAGACCCTCAATTCAGGCGATCATTTCACCCAAGAAGCCCCAGAAGTACTGCCACTGCAGCCCCTGAGCTGTGGGGTCCAGAGGTGAGGTGGGGCCTGTAGCCACCACACCCTGCAATAGTGGTAGTTTGACTCTAGGGGATTGAGGAGATGTACTAAGCCTTCTAGAGCGATAAAATGACATTACCCAAAGTAACCAATCAGCTCGTACAGTAACTGTCACTTCAATAACTGTGCTAGGCAGAAGCTGGGCTACGTCTCCACTTTATCTATCTTGAGACATCTCCCCCTCAGTGTATTAGTGTAGGTCAGGATGTAGCAATACATTATCTTTGACAGGCTAATCTCTGTTCATTGTAATGACCTTTTAATGTTTAAACAGGTAGCAGGTTCTTTTGCAGATGGGAGTTCTGTTTTGCCGTGTACGCGTACAGCCCCCAACCATAGGCTAAGCCCCGGTATTGTGCTCAGCCATTGAATCATTTAGTTGAGACACAAATTGTACCAACCACACTTCCAGGAAATTGAAAGAGAGCGGATGTTGTTTTTTTTACTGCAAGTTTTGTGTCTGCAACGATTAACCGTTTAGCGACTGTGAGACAACGTGCGAGATACTTGTCAAGACCAGCGGTGCAAGTATGCGGGTACGCTCGGGTATGGAGTGCCCATAAGAATTTGGCAGCGGGTACGCAGTACCACCTGCCACACACTTTGCTATTACCACAATAACAATGTGCCACAAAGCAACAAGACCATGGTGCTCGGCAGCATGACGGCTCCTCCCACTTTGTCAGGATTTCTGGGAGTGCGACAGTGGCTGTATTTTCCTGTTATAATGGAGGCATTACTATATATTGTTATTAAATTGGGGGCATTACTATATATTACTATTATACTGGAGGCATTACTATATATTGTTATTAAATTGGGGGCATTACTAGAGATGAGCGCCGGAAATTTTTCGGGTTTTGTGTTTTGGTTTTGGGTTCGGTTCCGCGGCCGTGTTTTGGGTTCGACCGCGTTTTGGCAAAACCTCACCGAATTTTTTTTGTCGGATTCGGGTGTGTTTTGGATTCGGGTGTTTTTTTCAAAAAACCCTAAAAAACAGCTTAAATCATAGAATTTGGGGGTCATTTTGATCCCAAAGTATTATTAACCTCAAAAACCATAATTTACACTCATTTTCAGTCTATTCTGAATACCTCACACCTCACAATATTATTTTTAGTCCTAAAATTTGCACCGAGGTCGCTGTGTGAGTAAGATAAGCGACCCTAGTGGCCGACACAAACACCGGGCCCATCTAGGAGTGGCACTGCAGTGTCACGCAGGATGTCCCTTCCAAAAAACCCTCCCCAAACAGCACATGACGCAAAGAAAAAAAGAGGCGCAATGAGGTAGCTGACTGTGTGAGTAAGATAAGCGACCCTAGTGGCCGACACAAACACCGGGCCCATCTAGGAGTGGCACTGCAGTGTCACGCAGGATGTCCCTTCCAAAAAACCCTCCCCAAACAGCACATGACGCAAAGAAAAAAAGAGGCGCAATGAGGTAGCTGACTGTGTGAGTAAGATAAGCGACCCTAGTGGCCGACACAAACACCGGGCCCATCTAGGAGTGGCACTGCAGTGTCACGCAGGATGGCCCTTCCAAAAAACCCTCCCCAAACAGCACATGACGCAAAGAAAAAAAGAGGCGCAATGAGGTAGCTGACTGTGTGAGTAAGATAAGCGACCCTAGTGGCCGACACAAACACCGGGCCCATCTAGGAGTGGCACTGCAGTGTCACGCAGGATGGCCCTTCCAAAAAACCCTCCCCAAACAGCACATGACGCAAAGAAAAAAAGAGGCGCAATGAGGTAGCTGACTGTGTGAGTAAGATAAGCGACCCTAGTGGCCGACACAAACACCGGGCCCATCTAGGAGTGGCACTGCAGTGTCACGCAGGATGGCCCTTCCAAAAAACCCTCCCCAAACAGCACATGACGCAAAGAAAAAAAGAGGCGCAATGAGGTAGCTGACTGTGTGAGTAAGATAAGCGACCCTAGTGGCCGACACAAACACCGGGCCCATCTAGGAGTGGCACTGCAGTGTCACGCAGGATGGCCCTTCCAAAAAACCCTCCCCAAACAGCACATGACGCAAAGAAAAAAAGAGGCGCAATGAGGTAGCTGACTGTGTGAGTAAGATAAGCGACCCTAGTGGCCGACACAAACACCGGGCCCATCTAGGAGTGGCACTGCAGTGTCACGCAGGATGGCCCTTCCAAAAAACCCTCCCCAAACAGCACATGACGCAAAGAAAAATAAAAGAAAAAAGAGGTGCAAGATGGAATTGTCCTTGGGCCCTCCCACCCACCCTTATGTTGTATAAACAGGACATGCACACTTTAACCAACCCATCATTTCAGTGACAGGGTCTGCCACACGACTGTGACTGATATGACGGGTTGGTTTGGACCCCCCCCAAAAAAGAAGCAATTAATCTCTCCTTGCACAAACTGGCTCTACAGAGGCAAGATGTCCACCTCATCATCATCCTCCGATATATCACCGTGTACATCCCCCTCCTCACAGATTATCAATTCGTCCCCACTGGAATCCACCATCTCAGCTCCCTGTGTACTTTGTGGAGGCAATTGCTGCTGGTCAATGTCTCCGCGGAGGAATTGATTATAATTCATTTTAATGAACATCATCTTCTCCACATTTTCTGGATGTAACCTCGTACGCCGATTGCTGACAAGGTGAGCGGCGGCACTAAACACTCTTTCGGAGTACACACTTGTGGGAGGGCAACTTAGGTAGAATAAAGCCAGTTTGTGCAAGGGCCTCCAAATTGCCTCTTTTTCCTGCCAGTATAAGTACGGACTGTGTGACGTGCCTACTTGGATGCGGTCACTCATATAATCCTCCACCATTCTTTCAATGTTGAGAGAATCATATGCAGTGACAGTAGACGACATGTCCGTAATCGTTGTCAGGTCCTTCAGTCCGGACCAGATGTCAGCATCAGCAGTCGCTCCAGACTGCCCTGCATCACCGCCAGCGGGTGGGCTCGGAATTCTGAGCCTTTTCCTCGCACCCCCAGTTGCGGGAGAATGTGAAGGAGGAGATGTTGACAGGTCGCGTTCCGCTTGACTTGACAATTTTCTCACCAGCAGGTCTTTCAACCCCAGCAGACTTGTGTCTGCCGGAAAGAGAGATCCAAGGTAGGCTTTAAATCTAGGATCGAGCACGGTGGCCAAAATGTAGTGCTCTGATTTCAACAGATTGACCACCCGTGAATCCTTGTTAAGCGAATTAAGGGCTCCATCCACAAGTCCCACATGCCTAGCGGAATCGCTCCGTGTTAGCTCCTCCTTCAATGTCTCCAGCTTCTTCTGCAAAAGCCTGATGAGGGGAATGACCTGACTCAGGCTGGCAGTGTCTGAACTGACTTCACGTGTGGCAAGTTCAAAGGGCATCAGAACCTTGCACAACGTTGAAATCATTCTCCACTGCGCTTGAGACAGGTGCATTCCACCTCCTATATCGTGCTCAATTGTATAGGCTTGAATGGCCTTTTGCTGCTCCTCCAACCTCTGAAGCATATAGAGGGTTGAATTCCACCTCGTTACCACTTCTTGCTTCAGATGATGGCAGGGCAGGTTCAGTAGTTTTTGGTGGTGCTCCAGTCTTCTGTACGTGGTGCCTGTACGCCGAAAGTGTCCCGCAATTCTTCTGGCCACCGACAGCATCTCTTGCACGCCCCTGTCGTTTTTAAAAAAATTCTGCACCACCAAATTCAAGGTATGTGCAAAACATGGGACGTGCTGGAATTTGCCCATATTTAATGCACACACAATATTGCTGGCGTTGTCCGATGCCACAAATCCACAGGAGAGTCCAATTGAGGTAAGCCATTCCGCGATGATCTTCCTCAGTTGCCGTAAGAGGTTTTCAGCTGTGTGCGTATTCTGGAAAGCGGTGATACAAAGCGTAGCCTGCCTAGGAAAGAGTTGGCGTTTGCGAGATGCTGCTACTGGTGCCGCCGCTGCTGTTCTTGCGGCGGGAGTCCATACATCTACCCAGTGGGCTGTCACAGTCATATAGTCCTGACCCTGCCCTGCTCCACTTGTCCACATGTCCGTGGTTAAGTGGACATTGGGTACAACTGCATTTTTTAGGACACTGGTGAGTCTTTTTCTGACGTCCGTGTACATTCTCGGTATCGCCTGCCTAGAGAAGTGGAACCTAGATGGTATTTGGTAACGGGGGCACACTGCCTCAATAAATTGTCTAGTTCCCTGTGAACTAACGGCGGATACCGGACGCACGTCTAACACCAACATAGTTGTCAAGGCCTCAGTTATCCGCTTTGCAGCAGGATGACTGCTGTGATATTTCATCTTCCTCGCAAAGGACTGTTGAACAGTCAATTGCTTACTGGAAGTGGTACAAGTGGGCTTACGACTTCCCCTCTGGGATGACCATCGACTCCCAGCAGCAACAACAGCAGCGCCAGCAGCAGTAGGCGTTACACGCAAGGATGCATCGGAGGAATCCCAGGCAGGAGAGGACTCGTCAGAATTGCCAGTGACATGGCCTGCAGGACTATTGGCATTCCTGGGGAAGGAGGAAATTGACACTGAGGGAGTTGGTGGGGTGGTTTGCGTGAGCTTGGTTACAAGAGGAAGGGATTTACTGGTCAGTGGACTGCTTCCGCTGTCGCCCAAAGTTTTTGAACTTGTCACTGACTTATTATGAATGCGCTGCAGGTGACGTATAAGGGAGGATGTTCCGAGGTGGTTAACGTCCTTACCCCTACTTATTACAGCTTGACAAAGGCAACACACGGCTTCCATCCTCATGTGAAGCTGAACCACTAGCCATGAACATAGGCCAGGGCCTCAGCCGTTCCTTGCCACTCCGTGTGGTAAATGGCATATTGGCAAGTTTACGCTTCTCCTCCGACAATTTTATTTTAGGTTTTGGAGTCCATTTTTTACTGATATTTGGTGTTTTGGATTTGACATGCTCTGTACTATGACATTGGGCATCGGCCTTGGCAGACGACGTTGCTGGCATTTCATCGTCTCGGCCATGACTAGTGGCAGCAGCTTCAGCACGAGGTGGAAGTGGATCTTGATCTTTCCCTAATTTTGGAACCTCAACATTTTTGTTCTCCATATTTTAATAGGCACAACTAAAAGGCACCTCAGGTAAACAATGGAGATGGATGGATACTAGTATACAATTATGGATGGACTGCCGAGTGCCGACACAGAGGTAGCTACAGCCGTGGACTATTGTACTGTACTGTGTCTGCTGCTAATATAGACTGGATGATAATGAGATGTAGTATGTATAAAGAAGAAAGAAAAAAAAACCACGGGTAGGTGGTATACAATTATGGACGGACTGCCGAGTGCCGACACAGAGGTAGCTACAGCCGTGGACTACCGTACTGTGTCTGCTGCTAATATAGACTGGATGATAATGAGATGTAGTATGTATAAAGAAGAAAGAAAAAAAAACCACGGGTAGGTGGTATACAATTATGGACGGACTGCCGAGTGCCGACACAGAGGTAGCTACAGCCGTGGACTACTGTACTGTACTGTGTCTGCTGCTAATATAGACTGGATGATAATGAGTTGTAGTATGTATAAAGAAGAAAGAAAAAAAAAACACGGGTAGGTGGTATACAATTATGGATGGACTGCCGAGTGCCGACACAGAGGTAGCTACAGCCGTGGACTACCGTACTGTGTCTGCTGCTAATATAGACTGGTTGATAATGAGATGTAGTATGTATAAAGAAGAAAGAAAAAAAAAAACCACGGGTAGGTGGTATACAATTATGGACGGACTGCCGAGTGCCGACACAGAGGTAGCTACAGCCGTGGACTACCGTACTGTACTGTGTCTGCTGCTAATATAGACTGGATGATAATGAGATGTAGTATGTATAAAGAAGAAAGAAAAAAAAAACCACGGGTAGGTGGTATACAATTATGGACGGACTGCCGAGTGCCGACACAGAGGTAGCTACAGCCGTGGACTACCGTACTGTACTGTGTCTGCTGCTAATATAGACTGGATGATAATGAGATGTAGTATGTATAAAGAAGAAAGAAAAAAAAACCACGGGTAGGTGGTATACAATTATGGACGGACTGTCGAGTGCCGACACAGAGGTAGCTACAGCCGTGGACTACCGTACTGTACTGTGTCTGCTGCTAATATAGACTGGATGATAATGAGATGTAGTATGTATAAAGAAGAAAGAAAAAAAAACCACGGGTAGGTGGTATACAATTATGGATGGACTGCCGAGTGCCGACACAGAGGTAGCTACAGCCGTGGACTACCGTACTGTGTCTGCTGCTAATATAGACTGGTTGATAATGAGATGTAGTATGTATAAAGAAGAAAGAAAAAAAAACCACGGGTAGGTGGTATACAATTATGGACGGACTGCCGAGTGCCGACACAGAGGTAGCTACAGCCGTGGACTACCGTACTGTACTGTGTCTGCTGCTAATATAGACTGGATGATAATGAGATGTAGTATGTATAAAGAAGAAAGAAAAAAAAACCACGGGTAGGTGGTATACAATTATGGATGGACTGCCGAGTGCCGACACAGAGGTAGCTACAGCCGTGGACTACCGTACTGTGTCTGCTGCTAATATAGACTGGTTGATAATGAGATGTAGTATGTATAAAGAAGAAAGAAAAAAAAACCACGGGTAGGTGGTATACAATTATGGATGGACTGCCGAGTGCCGACACAGAGGTAGCTACAGCCGTGGACTACCGTACTGTGTCTGCTGCTAATATAGACTGGCTGATAATGAGATGTAGTATGTATAAAGAAGAAAGAAAAAAAAACCACGGGTAGGTGGTATACAATTATGGACGGACTGCCGAGTGCCGACACAGAGGTAGCTACAGCCGTGGACTACCGTACTGTACTGTGTCTGCTGCTAATATAGACTGGATGATAATGAGATGTAGTATGTATAAAGAAGAAAGAAAAAAAAAACCACGGGTAGGTGGTATACAATTATGGATGGACTGCCGAGTGCCGACACAGAGGTAGCTACAGCCGTGAACTACCGTACTGTGTCTGCTGCGACTGGATGATAAATAATGATATAAAAAATATATATATATCACTACTGCAGCCGGACAGGTATATATTATATAATGACGGACCTGCTGGACACTGTCTGTCAGCAGAATGAGTTTTTTATTTTATAGAATAAAAAAACACCACACAAGTCACACGACGTGTGTTTAACTTTTACAGGCAGACATTCACAATACAATATAGTATACTATATACTGGTGGTCAGGTCACTGGTCAGTCACACTGGCAGTGGCACTCCTGCAGAAAAAAAGTGTGCACTGTTTAATTTTAATATGTACTCCTGGCTCCTGCTATAACCTAACTGCTCCCCAGTCTCCCCCACAATTAAGCTG
Organism: Pseudophryne corroboree; assembly: GCF_028390025.1. NCBI lineage: Eukaryota > Metazoa > Chordata > Amphibia > Anura > Myobatrachidae > Pseudophryne > Pseudophryne corroboree. The sequence continues at coordinate 167,132,799 of NC_086455.1, read as the reverse complement.
TGTGAGCACAGTCAGATATTATACATAGATGATGCAGCAGCTCACTGGGCTGAGCACAGATATGGTATGTGACTGAGTCACTGTGTATCGTTTTTTCAGGCAGAGAACGGATTATATTAAATAATATAAAACTGCACTGGTGGTCACTGGTCAGTCACTAGTATAACTAACTAATACTATCAGCAAAATTCTGCACTCTCTGTCTGAGTACTCCTCCTAAGCTCCAGTAAATGAAGTGTCACTGTCTCACTCTGTCACTAGTATAACTAACTAATACTATCAGCAAAATTCTGCACTCTCTGTCTGAGTACTCCTCCTAAGCTCCAGTAAATGAAGTGTCACTGTCTCACTCTCACTCTCCTATCTATTTCTTCTCTAAACGGAGAGGACGCCAGCCACGTCCTCTCACTATCAATCTCAATGCACGTGTAAAATGGCGGCGACGCGCGGCTCCTTATATAGAATCCGAGTCTCGCGATAGAATCCGAGCCTCGCGAGAATCCGACAGCGTCATGATGACGTTCGGAGCGCGCTTGGGTTAACCGAGCAAGGCGGGAAGATCCGAGTCGCTCGGATCCGTGTAAAAAATCATGAAGTTCGGGCGGGTTCGGATTCCGAGGAACCGAACCCGCTCATCTCTAGGCATTACTATATATTACTATTATACTGGAGGTATCACTATATATTTATATTATACTTGAGACATTACTATATATTTCTATTATACTGGAGGTATCACTATATATTTCTATTATACTGGAGGTATCACTATATATTTCTATTATACTGGAGGTATCACTATATATTTCTATTATACTGGAGGTATCACTATATATTTCTATTATACTGGAGGTATCACTATATATTTCTATTATACTGGAGGTATCACTATGTGTTTCTATTATACTGGAGGTATCACTATATATTTCTATTATACTGGAGGTATCACTATATATTTCTATTATACTGGAGGTATCACTATATATTTCTATTATACTGGAGGTATCACTATATATTTCTATTATACTGGAGGTATCACTATATATTTCTATTATACTGGAGGTATCACTATATATTTCTATTATACTGGAGGTATCACTATATATTTCTATTATACTGGATGTATCACTATATATTTCTATTATACTGGATGTATCACTATGTATTTCTATTATACTGGAGGTATCACTAAGTATTTCTATTATACTGGAGGTATATCACTATGTATTTCTATTATACTGGAGGTATCACTTTATATTTCTATTATACTTGATACATTACTATATATTTCTATTATACTGGAGGTATCACTATATATTTCTATTATACTGGAGGTATCACTATATATTTCTATTATACTGGAGGTATCACTATATATTTCGATTATACTGGAGGTATCACTATGCATTTCTATTATACTGGAGGTATCACTATATATTTCTATTATACTGGAGGCATTACTATATATTTCTATTATACTGGAGGCATTACTATATATTTCTATTATACTGGAGGTATCACTATATATTTCTATTATACTGGAGGCATTACTATATATTGTTATTAAATTGGGGGCATTACTATATATTTCTATTATACTGGAGGTATCACTATATATTTCTATTATACTTGAGACATTACTATATATTTCTATTATACTGGAGGTATCACTTTATATTTCTATTATACTTGATACATTACTATATATTTCTATTATACTGGAGGTATCACTATATATTTCTATTATACTGGAGGTATCACTATATATTTCTACTATACTGGAGGTATCACTATATATTTCTATTATACTGGAGGCATTACTATATATTTGTAGCCTTGCCTCCAGATTCCCCCCCCCCCCCCCAAAAAAAAAGGGTCTGTGTTGTGTGGCCACGCCGCTAGTGTCATGTAGCCACTCCCACTAACAGCATGTGACCACGCCCCCTCACAATACATGACCACACCCATTTTTCAGCACTCTACCACTAAGAAAATATTTCTACTTGCACCACTGGTCAAGACCCCCACCTCCACATTTCCAAGTGAGCCATTGAAGGAACAACGCGGTACCTTTCCAAGAGACCACTGAAATTGTCACATTTTCCATGATTTATTTTCAGCATATCAACTTTCAACAGTAGCTTTTACCAATACTTTTAAGACGACAATGTTACAAAAATGTCTGTTGTGACTCAATAATTATTGGTGGTTACGTGCATCAGACTAATGAAGCTAGTGATTTGATGAAACCTATGGAAAGATCTTTGATAACTAGCTAGATTCCTGATCAAACTTAGAGGAAATCACCAACATTTTTCAGAAATTTAACATGAAGTTTTGCAGCATAGAGATAGAGTATCAGCCTATAAATGACAGTTAGCTGGTTGGTTTGTAGTTTATCTCTCTCCACTTTATCACTACCCAAGGCTTATTGCATATGCCCCTATCTGCTTTAATTTTAGGGTATTCACATCAAACTGGAGTAAAAATTTAGAAATAACTGCTGTTTAATATGCAGCCCCTTCTTTTGAAGGGCTCAAAAGTAACTGGACAGTTGACTGAAAAGCTGTTTAATGGACAGGTCTGGGCTATTCCTTTGTTATTTTATTTCTTCATCAACTAAACAGGCAAAAGGTTTGGATTTGATTCCAAGTGTGGCGTTTGCATTTGGAAGCTGTTGCTGTGAACCCAAAACATGCGGTCAAAGGAGCTCTCATTGCAAGTGAAAGAGGCCATCCTTAGGCTGCAAAACCCAAAAAAATCCATCAAAGAGATAGCGGCAACCTTAGCAGTGGCCATATCAACCGTTTGGTACATTCTGCTGGGGAAAAAAAGTATTGGTGAGCTTGGCAACGCAAAAAGGCCGGGACATCCACAGAAGTCAACAGTCGTGGATGATCGCAGGATCCTTTCCATTGCAATGAAACAACACTTCACAACATCCAGCCAAGTGAAGGACACTCTCCAAGAGGTACTGTAGGGATATTATTATTCAAGTCTACCATAAAGAGAATACTTCACAAAAGCAAATACCACACACCACAAGGTGCAAACCATTCATAAGCCTCAATAATAGAAAGGTCAGATTAGATTTTGCCCCAAAAAATCTAAAAAAGTGAGTCCAGTTCTGGAACAGTACTGAACGGATGAAACTAAGATCAACCTGTACCAGAATGATGGGAAGAACAAAGTATGGACAAGGCTTGGAATGGCTCAAGGTCCCAAGCATACCACATGTTCTGTAAATCATGGTGGAGGCATGTCTTCCAATTTTGTTTATTGGTGTTGTGACAGAAGTCAGAAGCAGCCGGATGAGAGATGAACTGTACAGGGATATACTGTCTGCTTAGATTCAGTTGAGTTCTGCAAAGTTGATTGGACGGTGCTTCACAGTACAGATGGTAAATGACCCAAAACATAGTGTAAAATCAACCCGGTAGTCTTGTAATCAAGTCAGTCACCTGATCTCAACTAGATTGAGCATTTATTTTGCTTATTGAAGACAAAACTAAAGGCAGAAAGACCCATGAACAAACAACAACAGAAGACATCAGCAGTAAAGTCCTGTCAAAGCGTAACAAAGGAGGAAACCCAGCACTTGGTGATGTCCGCGGTTCCAGACTTCAGGCAGTCATTGTCTGCAAAGGATTCTCAACAAAGCCTTGTAGAGAAAAAAAGTGGAGAGAGATAAAATACCAACCAATCAGCTCCCATTTGTCATTTTTCAAACACAACCTGTAACTTGGCAGTTAGGAGCTGATTGGCTGGTACGTTATCTCTCTCCACTTTATCTCTCTCCATGTCTTAGTACATAAGCCCCTAAAAACGAACATTTTAATTATGATTATGTTAATTTGTCCAATCACATTTGAGCCTCTGAAAACAGGCGACTGTATAAAAATGGTTGCAATTCCTAAATGGTTTATACTAGAATATTTTTATACAAACCCTTGAATTAAATCTGAAAGGCTATTTAATTTCCCATCAATTGGGGTGGCATACAGAACTTAAATTAGGAAACCTGTTTCATTGTCCAAATATATATTATTATTATATTATAGACCTAAATATGTATATATATATATATATATATATATATATATAAAAGTATCTATCTACAGTATATCTATCTATCTATCTATCTATCTATACAGTATATATATATATATATATATATATTGTATATAGACATTAATTGATCAACTTGTCTGGTTTGCAAGAGGTGTTGACTCCAATGATAATCTGTTCCACAAATTAAACATTTATTTCCGTATAATCCACTGCAGAAGCAAAGCCATTGTACTGAGACTGGAATAAGGAAGAACGCGATCCCTTTCTACGATTCATCTGCTTTGTTCAGAAGACACAATCACTCCCTGACCTTTTCTGTTGCCCTAATTTTTTTCCGCTAGTAATAACATGATTTAAATTTTCATGAGCAAATAAGTTGTTTCACACAAAGGAAAATACATGAATAGCAGTAATAAAACAGGAGGGGGGACTGTGACCAGCCTGGGACCCCGAGAGGACCCCTCTGGACCTGCCAATAAGATTGTCCTTTCCGTCTAAGGGAGATCTCCAATGCTGGGCTAATTATGTTTTTAAATTCAGATCTAGAGCCACGGGTTGTCTTGTGGGATTAGGCACAGTATGGTCTGTAAATTGAAAACAAGATAGCTGTTAGGGCATACACATGTCTGTTTGAGTACTGTACATAACAATGGAGCAACATTCATTTACAGATGTGTTATGACAGAGATGCAGATCTTATCTATTCCCTGATACAAAAAGAAAATAACATGCACACATACTGTATTTACTCTGATTTCTCAAGAGTTCGTCATCTGGAGACAACTTTTATTGAATAGAGAATTCAGTATGTGCTTCTGACATTGGGGGTAATTCAGACCCGATCGCTAGGCTGCGTTTTTGCACAGCGGGCGATCAGGCCTGAACTGCGCATGCGTATGCACCGCAATGCGCAGGTGCGACGGACGGCAGCAAAGGGGATCGCCGGTAAGCGCTGGGTTTGTGCGAAGGATCCGATCCCATGGGCGTTCGCAAGGAGATTGACAGGAAGAAGGCGTTTGTGGGTGGCAACTGACCGTTTTCTGGGAGTGTCTGTAAAAACGCAGGCGTGTCCAAGCGTTTGCAGGGCAGGTGTCTGACGTCGAATCCGGTCCCGGACAGGCTGGAGCGATCGCAGCGGCTGAGTAAGTCCTGGGCTGTGCAGAGACTGCACAAAGGGGGTAATTCTGAGTTGATCGCAGCAGGAACTTTGTTAGCAGTTGGGCAAAACCATGTGCACTGCAGGGGGGGGGGGGGGGTGTAACATGTGCAGAGAGAGTTAGGTTTGGGTGGGTTATATTGTTTCTGTGCAGGGTAAATACTGGCTGCTTTATTTTTACACTGCAATTTAGATTTCAGTTTTAACACACCCCACCAAAATCTAACTCTCTCTGCACATGTTACATCTGCCACCTGCAGTGCACATGGTTTTGCCCAACTGCTAACAAATTTCCTGCTGCGATCAACTTGGAATTACCCCCAAAATCTGTTTGTGCAGCTCTGTTACACATGCGATCGCACACTTGCACAGCGAAAATACACTCCGCCGTAGATGGTGACTATCTGATCGCAGGGCTGTAGCTTTCAGCCATGTGATTATAGTATCAGGTAGATTTGTTTATTTTGCGCTAGAGATGTGCGCGGAGCCCCGTGTTTTAGTTTTGGTTCTAATTCATCATCGTGTTTTGATTTTGGCAAAACCACCCTCAAGTGTTTTGGTTTGGATTAGTTTTTTGGTTCAGTTAAAAATCGATAAAAACAATAATAATCGATAATTATTGATAAAAATCGATAAAGACAACTAATATCATGTATTTTTTTTTAAATCGAAAACCCAAAATTCTTGTTTTTTAAATCTGAATTCCGAACCGTAGGAAGATCTGGGAATCGGTTCGGCTAGGATCTCATCGGGAGATCTGAACCAAGTTTTGGTACAGTCCGGATCCACAAAATTCGGGTGGATTCGGGTTTGTGGAGAATCAAACAGAACATCTCTATTTTGCACTGCTTACAATTCTATAGAAAATACATAATGGGAAGCTAGAAAAAAAGAATTATGGATTTAATACGAGCTGCAGGAGGGAACATGACAGCCAATAAAATAATCTCAAGGTTGGGCCATGCAGTCACATCTTCCCATTACTCCCCCTCCCCGACCTATAATCCAGCTGTGAACAGTTCTAGGGTGTGTGGGGCATGAGTTGTGCCTTATTCACATCAATATTAATCCCTCGCTGGGTCTTGGAGATGAACTGGATGTTTTGGCCAGAGCAAATCAGCTCATACCTATCATTTATGTAGTGTATAGATATAAAGCTGTAGCGTGATAAAAATGATGTCATCACATTGGCATGCAATGACAGTTATTCTGACCTCTAACCCTTCCCACCAGTGTGAGTGATGTCACTTCCAGAGAGATCTAGTATAACACAATTCTGCAGTCTCCAAACACTCCTGTTATTTCCCATACATACTCATCACATACCCAATAACATCACAGCATTATCCACAACCAAAAATGCACAGAAGTGTAATCCCTCATTGTTGTTGCGACTACGTTAAACAGCCCTTCTAGTCCCGGGAGTGTTTACTAACGCCAAGCATATTTTTGTGCATCTTCTTCCCTGAAAATGCGTCTTATTGGCATTGCTATGTGAATAAGAAGCACAATCAAACTAAACTGACTATGATATGCAGCATGCATATATTCTGTGTACGTCTGCAGCTGTATCTGCATACGAAATGCTACATTACAGTGTTGTCCACTGACATTGTAATGTAGCATTTTGGATACAGATACAGCCGCAGTCGCACACAGAATATACACATGCCGCATATTGTTTTAATCAGTGTAGTTTGCTTGTGCGTCTTATTCGCTCAGCGCTGGGCGAGACGCACGGGAGATGGCTGCTCTCATACGCCCTGTGTGCCGCAACTCATAACGTATGGAGGCTAGATCAGGAAGGACGCTTCTGTATAACAGTACAGAAAGGAAAAAGACAAACAAGGATGCTCAGGACACATATAAAGTCTAAAATACTCGATAAAAAGGTGAAAAGATGAGAACGCTCCAAAAGGTACAATAGTAAAGGTGAAAAGAAAAGAGGTGATGTTAATGTAGTGATAAAATCAAGTGCCGATAAGAGGGGTAAGAGAGAGATAGAGTAAGAGGGGGAGAGATTGGCTATAAAGCTCGGCATTTTGATCAGTGTCAGGAATCCGGCGTCGGCATTTTGACTGCTGGGATCCTGAACGGATCCCATATAAATTAGTGGAGCGATATCAACATCCAAACTCTGTATTTGAATCATGACGGCATCATGCAGTTGCTTCAGATATATCGCCGGCACATTCATATTGCAACTCTCCCGTTCCTCCCACCCCAAAGCTGCCCTGTTGTGCTGAAACCTGGTCACTGTGGAAGCCATTGGTGTACACTGAAAATAAATCTTGGTCGTGTACAGAACTTTTTGGGCAATAGCAACATTTTGAAGGGCCCCTGTCCCAGTGCTTCTAGAGAGACACCTCTCTGCAGCAGGTGTTCATTTTATGCCCCATAATAATAGTGCCCATGTTCATTTTCAGAACCATAGTAGTGCCCTAGCTCACATTATGTCACATTGTAGGGCTACCAGTACACATTATTCAACATGGTACCCCTGAATCACATTATGACATACAGTGCCCCCAGTTGATATTATGCCACGCTACAGCACCTCCATTTCATATTGTTCCATTTCATATTGCATTGCCCCAGTCCATATTATGAGGCCAAATGTAATGAAGTCCGAGATGGCCAGGGGTGCGAGTTCCCGGTCGAACTAGACCCTCCCTGCACCTATGGGAGCTATGCACTTGAACATAATACATGTAACTGTGACAGGGAAGGTGTCCCCTCTCAGCTCTGGGCTCCATAGCAGCTGCACTCCCTGCACCTATGGTAGCTACACCCTGTATATAACACATGTAACTGTGACAGGGAAGGTGGCCCCTCTCAGCTCTGGCCCCATAGCAGCTGTACTCCCTGCACCTATGGTAGCTACACCCTGTATATAACACATGTAGCTGTGACAGGGAAGGTGGCTCCTCTCAGCTCTGGCCCCATAGCAGCTGTACTCCCTGCACCTATGGTAGCTACACCCTGTATATAACACATGTAACTGTGACAGGGAAGGTGACCCCTCTCAGCTCTGGGCCTCATAGCAGCTGCACTCCCTGCACCTATGGTAGCTACACCCTGTATATAACACATGTAACTGTGACAGGGAAGGTGGCCCCTCTCAGCTCTTGCCCCATAGCAGCTGCACTCCCTGCACCTATGGTAGCTACACCCTGTATATAACACATGTAACTGTGACAGGGAAGGTGACCCCTCTCAGCTCTGGGCCTCATAGCAGCTGCACTCCCTGCACCTATGGTAGCTACACCCTGTATATAACACATGTAACTGTGACAGGGAAGGTGGCCCCTCTCACCTCTGGGCCACATAGCAGCTGCACTCCCTGCACCTATGGTAGCTACACCCTGTATATAACACATGTAACTGTCACAGGGAAGGTGGCCCCTCTCAGCTCTGGCCCCATAGCAGCTGCACTCCCTGCACCTATGGTAGCTACACCCTGTATATAACACATGTAACTGTGACAGGGAAGGTGGCCCCTCTCAGCCCATAGCAGCTGCACTGCCTGCACCTATGGTAGCTACACCCCTGTATATAACACATGTAACTGTGACAGGGAAGGTGCCCCTCTCAGCTCTGGGCCCCATACTAGCTGCACTCCCTGCACCTATGGTAGCTACACCCTGTATATATAACACATGTAACTGTCACAGGGATGGTGGTCCCTCTCAGTTCTGGGCCCCATAGCAGCTGCACTCCCTGCACCTATGGTAGCTACACCCCTGTATATAACACATGTAACTGTGACAGGGAAGGTGGCCCTTCTCAGCTCTGGGCCCCATAGCAGCTGCACTCCCTGCACCTATGGTAGCTACACCCTGTATATAACACATGTAACTGTGATAGGGAAGGTGGCCCCTCTCAGCTCTGGGCCCATAGCAGCTGCACTCCCTGCACCTATGGTAGCTACACCCTGTATATCACACATGTAACTGTGACAGGGATGGTGGCTCCTCTCAGCTCTGGGCCCCATAGCAGCTGTACTCCCTGCACCTATGGTAGCTACACCCTGTATATCACACATGTAACTGTGACAGGGAAGGTGGCCCCTCTCAGCTCTGGCCCCATAGCAGCTGCACTCCCTGCACCTATGGTAGCTACACCCTGTATATAACACATGTAACTGTGACAGGGAAGGTGGCCCCTCTCAGCTCTGGCCCCATAGCAGCTGCACTCCCTGCACCTATGGTAGCTACACCCTGTATATAACACATGTAACTGTGACAGGGAAGGTGGCCCCTCTCGGCTCTGGGCTCCATAGCAGATGCACTCCCTGCACCTATGGTAGCTACACCCTGTATATAACACATGTAACTGTGACAGGGAAGGTGGCCCCTCTCGGCTCTGGGCTCCATAGCAGATGCACTCCCTGCACCTATGGTAACTACACCCTGTATATAACATGTAACTGTGACAGAGAAGGTGGCCCCTCTCAGCTCTGGGCCCCATAGCAGCTGTACTCCCTGCACCTATGGTAGCTACACCCTGTATATAACACATGTAACTGTGACAGGGAAGGTGGCCCCTCTCAGCTCTGGGCCCATAGCAGCTGCACTCCCTGCACCTATGGTAGCTACACCCTGTATATCACACATGTAACTGTCACAGGGATGGTGGCTCCTCTCAGCTCTGGGCCCCATAGCAGCTGCACTCCCTGCACCTATGGTAGCTACACCCCTGTATATAACACATGTAACTGTGACAGGGAAGGTGGCTCCTCCCAACTCTGGGCCCCATAGCAGCTGCACTCCCTGCACGTATGGTAGCTACACCCTGTATATAACACATGTAACTGGGACAGGGAAGGTGGCCCCTCTCAGCTCTGGGCCCCATAGCAGCTGCACTACCTGCACCTGTGAGAGGGGCGGTGCGATGCCTGCTGCCATGCAGGTGTAGACTGTCTGCTTACCTGGCGTCACACCCTCTCACCTTCAGGCCGTATAAACCCTGACGGACGTGGAACCTCAACTGGACCCAGACACGACGATCAAGGAAGAAGGAGATGATGTGAGTGCCGTTCCTCCTGACTGCAAACCGAAGCGCCCACTAAACCAAGCTGTTTCCCACAATAGGGATTTCGTGCTTAGTTGAGGGTCATCCTCGGCACTCTTGGCCTCAGAGCCCAAATTATCACCTATTGGTACTTACACACCAGGTGAAAATCACTGTCCGCCCAGAAGAAAGGAGGAGAGGTTGGGACAAACACATACCGGTAGGGACACACAAACAGAGTTGTTTCTAACCGTCGACAATCTTGTACTTCCACTGCTTCCACTGCTTCCACTGCTTTCACTGCTTCTCCACTTAAGGAGACAAAAACACCACCGTCGTGCAGGGGTCTAACTCTAGCCTGGTGTAACGCCACTACACTAACTGCAACAACAGAGTCCTCAAACTAACTCTGTGTGTGTGGTGCCACAAGCTCTAAACACAAACAGTGTTAAGTGCCCTGCACGGAAACAACGACACAGTACAAAAATGAAGTACGGTTCTGTCCCAGTTTAAACCCCTACCTACAGCTGTTCCATCCTCCTACCTACCAGAGCTGGCCAGCCCTAACCTATCCCTGGCTGCTATAGCTAAGTGTCTGGAGATGGACGCTCCTCAACACAAGGAAATTTACTTTAATCACTGGGGAGTGGGAGCCGCACAGCCTGCCCACCTCCCCACCTACTATTAATTTAACAGAGTGCTCATGCCTTGATAGCCTACCTAGCTGAAGGCATACACCAGTGATCTGGGTCTAATACCCAGATCACCTTATTTTAATATGAGGCTCAGGCATAAGGGGCCTGCCTACTTTGGGCATGTTGGAGTGGCCTAGCCTTATGTAGGAATCAGGCGTACAGCCTGCCTACATTGGTTCTAGGGACCTGGGCCTAATGCCCAGACCACCAGTCTCACTTGTGGGGGACACTTATCGAATAGGGCCTAGCGCCCCCTATTGTTCCCACATGAATTATGGCCACGTGCCTAATGCCCGCCTACTGCACACCAGGCCGTACTTGAACTAGGGCCTTATACCCTATAATGTGTGCACAAGCCTAATGCCTGAGATTACCCCATGGGCCTAGTGCCCGCCTACCACACCACAGTGCCACCGGGCCTAATGCCCAATCCCTGATGGTCTAGGAAGGAGGGGGTAGGTGACAGGTGCTCTCACCAAGGACCTAACTGTGTGTTGAGAGAGGCTACAGGGGGGAGCTTCGTTATCTCTTTTACTTTCCACCCCTGTCCTCAGCTTCTTTATTTGGGCGCTGGCTCGTCCTGGCCAGCGGTGTCTCTTCTTCCTTTCTTCGTCAAGCTGGCACTAGACATCTTCTTTCTTGAGCCTAGCATCTTCTGGCCTCTTCTGCTGCCACTGGATCTCTTCTGCCGGAGTCTTCTCCCCGCTTCGGTGCCCGCATCTCTCCCTTCCTCTCTGCTTCTCCGTGGTGTCTATCATCAGACACCAGGAGCGGGGATAGTAATGGTGCTGCAAACTCTGATTGGCTCACCACGGTAGCTTCCTATTGGCTGCTGCTCCACCAGCCATGATTGGCTCACAGAGGATGTCGGATTTGAAAGGCCGCAGCCAGCGCTTCCTATTGACTGCCGAATCGGCGCCAAGTTTAAAGCTCCTCTGCCGTGGCGCCTCCTGTCACCACTTCAAGTCCGGTGCAGGGAGTCCATAAAGGATCCCAACACAGGACACCCACCACAGTACTACCAGCGATGGGATTGGACACTTGATCCCAGCGCTGTCCTCCACCGTGTCCCACTGGGGACATAGTTCCCCCACATGCTACTTGTCGCCCGGCACTGGGAGCGGACACACCGTCCCAGCCCCGCAGTACATCTCCACACACCTATGGTAGCTACGCCCTTGGTCAACATACTATTCAGTGATGCTCTGCTGCATTCCACTGGTGTAACACAGGTTTTTTTGTGTTACTGATGCCTTCCTGTCAGCTTGACCCAATCTGGTCATTATCCTCTGACCTCTCTCACTAACAAGGTGTTTTCTCCCATTTATTGCATGTTTCACGTTTTGCGCACCATTCTCTGTGGTACATGAAAATCCCAGGAGATCAGCAGCTTCTGACTTACTCAAACCCTCCTCTAGAGATGTACAGTGTTTGCATTCTCAACATTTAGTATGTCGACAAGCAGAAATGGGACAGCGGGTATGTCAAACCCAGCATGCCGACATACTGGTAGTGCAGTGTAAAGCATAGTTACCATCTCAGCTTTACTGCTTTGGTAAAGCATCATGTTTAAAGTTGTGCAGCTGAAACAGATACCATGCTTTATATCGCAGCACTAGCATGTCCGGTTTGACATACAACTGTCCCCATCCTGCTTGTCTGAATGTCAAGACGCCGTACCAAACCCCCTCTCTGGAACCACAAGTCATTCCACAGTCACTTACTGTAGATCACATTTTGTTGTTCTTCTAGTGGTTGGTCTGGGCAACAACTGAACCTCTTGACCACGTCTTCATGCCTTTATACATTGAGTTGCTTCCACATAAATGGCTAATTACATATTTGCATTTACAAGCAAGTGTACAGGTTTACCTAATACAGTGGCCACTGAGAGTATATATTATGTTGCATTTCATGCATAATGTATTAAGTGTTAAGGAACATATTTTTCCTGCCACTGAAATCAAGGGATTAAACATCGTCTTGTTGCTTCTGCGTGGCATCAGACTAAAACGAGTACATGATTTCCGTTGACACTCTGTTAACGAAGATAAGATTGTCTCTGTAATATTTAGCCACAAGAGCTGTTCTCTCTCTGCTTATTTTCAATTAGTCATCAATATCAGCCTCAAAGAAGAGACTCGGTCCCCACAGTCTTACATGAAACGCACTAATATGAGCAGGTTCCTTGGAGTCCTCATTCTTACAGCTTATTACGGGAGATTTGTAATCTCCTGCTAAGGGTCTGTAGCCTAATGCTCCTCTTCACAATTCTCTCTCTTGCACTAGAGGAAGAGATATTTTTAAAGTAGAATTGTGATCCATTATAGATAAAGCCTTTTGATTAAGTTTGTGTTAATGTAAATCTTGGCTTGACAGAATTCAAAAATATCTGTCTGGATTCTGCTCAGCCTTTTCATGTAGCCCTTTAATATTGGAAACACAACAAATATGCAGTTTTATTTCGCTTACATTGTCCTTTTTTCTGTTTTTAGTTCATTTAGGCTTTTTACAGTATTTTAACGTTTACGCTTTTGTTTGATGTATTCAGTCTGCATTTTGAGCATCTTTGTAAGTGAACCAGTTTCAATTCTTAGTGAATTATTTCTTCCTATTCGAACTTTTCCCCCGTATACTAATAAATAACTAGATACTTATGCAATTAATTGCTCTTTTATTCTACCTAAGGGTCCGAATCTTGATTATGCTCTTCATTTTATTTATCATAACGCATCTTACCATTGACCTATCACCTGCCAATTCAATTAGATTTTTTTTTTTCCCACATCGACTGATTAATGTCCCACAGAATAATCCTTTATACGTTTAGGAAGATTTGTACCAACAAAATTGTTACACATGACTTATTCTCTTTTTTAATTATGTAAAAAAAAATCACATTAAGCTGAATCTAATTACGCCAATGTATATTAGAAGCAGGGCACCATCAAAATTTTATTTAAATTAATCAGGTTTTGATTTAAGATATTAAATTCAAATTAATCATGTAAAAGTGTAAATGATCCTTGACGGGGCTTCCAGCTGTGACTTCAGTCTGTTTCCCTCCGCCAGTCACTTTTGGGATGTCTTAGGGGGAACATTACAGAAATTCATACCGGTGCTATTTCAATTACAGTTATTTAACAGGACAGCTGTAAAGAATATGCCATAATTAAGAAGGGACTGATGACACAAGGGGAGAGTTACATGATCAAAAAAAATTATACCTAATGCCGGAAGGACTAGAGCACAGGCCAGAGAAGAAGGTTGATGACCCATTAGCTTGGGAAACCTTTGTAGAGGAAGACATGGAATGTCTCCTACTTGATGGAACATTAGAGGTTCATTAGCACAAAGAATATCCACTACCCTAGTGATAATTTTACCTAATGAGGTTAGAGCTTTGAACCATCACAGATCACAGATATTAAGTTTTAGACCTCCTGTGTGATCCTAGGAAAATCCAAGATTTTCTACGTGAAATCCATAACCTGAAATGCAGACTTTGGAAAGACTCCAGCGATTGTTTTTGCTGGTGCAATATAATTGAGACCTTCCAATAAGGCAAGCATATGGATGTTTTTGGAGGTACAGTAGCATCAAAGGGGTTCTGAGTTCCCGTTTGTAAGATGTTAACGATGAACAGTTTTGTGCCATGAGAATTTATTTTTTTCAAGAACGGTGAAGACCATATTTCAGCCTTAATCATGAGTGGCGTGGCGGCCAAAGTACAGTAGGTGTAGCCCATTCTAGTCATACTGTAGCAGAGATTGAGATAACATGTAAAGTAACAGGAAAAACCAGCTCTCTAGCCATGTAACAGTAAGAGTGCACACCCTGCAATAACAGTCTGGTATCTGGCAAAACCCATTTTTAAAGAGGTTGCCACAACTTTAATTATTTAGTGACTTGATCTTGCCTCTTAGAGGTTTTACTAAATTTTCTATAGTTAGTTAGAAAGTCTATGGGAGTAGTTATGCAGTTAATGGGAGTATTAAGGCAGTGGGTATGAGTAGTTAGGCAGTGTATGGGGGTATATAGTGGGTAAGAGTAGTTAGGCAGTGGATGGTAGTAGTTAGGCAGTGGGTAAGAGTAGTTAGGCAGTGTGTGAGGGTAGTTAGGCAGTGGATGGGAGATGGGGGAGAGTAATTAGGCAGTGGGTGAGAGTAGTTAGGCAGTGGGTGAGAGTAGTCAGGCAGGGGATGGGAGATGGGTGAGAGTAGTTAAGCAGTGGTTGGAAGATGGGTGAGAGTAGTAAGGCAGTGGGTGAGAGTAGTCAGGCAGTGGGTGAGAGTAGTTAGGCAGTGGATGGGAGATGGGGGAGAGTAGTTAGGCAGTGAGTGAGAGTAGTTAGGCAGTGGGTGAGAGTAGTCAGGCAGGGGATGGGAGATGGGTGAGAGTAGTCAGGCAGTGGGTGAGAGTAGTTCGGCAGTGGGTGAGAGTAGTTAAGCAGTGGGTTAGAGTAGTCAGGCAAGGGATGGGAGATGGAGAGAGTAGTTAGGCAGTGTGTGAGAGTAGTTAGGCAGTGGGTGAGAGTAGTTAAGCAGTGGGTTAGAGTAGTCAGGCAGTGGATGGGAGATGGGTGAGAGTAGTAAGGCAGTGGGTGAGAGTAGTTAGGCAGTGGGTGAGAGTAGTTAAGCAGTGGGTTAGAGTTGTCAGGCAGGGGATGGGAGATGGGTGAGAGTAGTTAGGCAGTGGATGGGAGATGGGTGAGAGTAGTTAGGCAGTGGGTGAGAGTAGTCAGGCTGTGGGTGAGAGTAGTCAGGCTGTGGGTGAGAGTAGTTAGACAGTGGGTGAGAGCAGTCAGGCAGGGGATGGGAGATGGGTGAGAGTAGTTAGGCAGTGGGTGAGAGTAGTCAGGCAGAGGGTGAGAGTAGTTAGGCAGTGAGTGAGAGTAGTTAGGTAGTGGGTGAGAGTAGTCAGGCAGGGGACGGGAGATGGGTGAGAGTAGTAAGGCAGTGGGTGAGAGTAGTCAGGCAGTGGGAGAGAGTAGTTAGGCAGTGGGTGAGAGTAGTTAAGCAGTGGGTGAGAGTAGTCAGGCAGGGGATGGGAGATGGGTGAGAGTAGTCAGGCAGTGGGTGAGAGTAGTCAGGCAGTGGGTGAGAGTAGTCAGGCAGTGGGTAAAAGTAGTTAGGCAGTGGGTGAGAGTAGTCAGGCAGGGGATGGGTGAGAGTAGTTAGGCAGTGGATGGGAGATGGGTGAGAGTAGTCAGGCAGTGGGTGAAAGTAGTTAGGCAGTGGATGCGAGATGGATGAGAGTAGTCAGGCAGTGGGTGAGAGTAGTCAGGCAGTGGGTGAGAGTAGTTAAGCAGTGGGTGAGAGTAGTCAGGCAGGGGATGGGAGATGGGTGAGAGTTGTGGTTAATGGTTTCATTTTCAAATTGGACTGAAGTGTTAAGTGGTGTGCCGCAAGGCTCAGTATTAGGACCGCTATTGTTCAATATTTTCATTAACGACCTAACAGAAGGTCTAGAGAGTATGGTGTAAATTTTTGCAGATGATACCAAATTGTGTAAAGTTATAAATACGGAGGGGGATGCTGAGTCACTTCAGAACGACTTAGTTAAATTAGAAGCATGGGCAGCGAAATGGAGAATGCGCTTCAACACAGACAAGTGTAAGGTAATGCACTGTGGTAACAAGAACAAAAATAACACCTACATACTAAATGGGGTAAAATTAGGGGATTCTGTACTGGAAAAGGACTTAGGTGTCCTCATAGATAGCAAACTAAGCAGTAGTACCCAAAGTAGGATTGCAGCAAAGAAGGCTAATAAGATATTAGCATGCATAAAACGGGGAATTGATGCAAGGGAAAGAGTGTTATGCTCCCGTTATATAAATCACTAGTGAGGCCACACCTGGAATACTGTGTACAATTCGGGGCACCATACTACAAAAAGGATATCCTGGAGCTAGAAAAGGTTCAGAGGCGGGCGACCAAACTAATTAAGGGCATGGAGACGCTGGAATACGAGGAAAGGCTTGCAAGGCTAGGCATGTTTACACTGGAAAAGAAGAGACTAAGAGGGGACATGATCAACATCTACAAATATATAAGGGAACAATACACAGATCTTGCGCAGGACCTGTTTTTGGTTACATCAACACAGAGAACTCGTGGACACTCGCTCAGGTTAGAGGAGAGGAGATTCCGCACAATACGGCGTAAAGGCTCTTTCATGGTAAGGACGATACGTGTTTGGAATTCCCTGCCTGAGGGAGTTGTAATGGCGGACTCAGTCAACACATTTAAGAATGGATTAGATAAATTCCTAATGGATAAGGATATCCAGGGGTATGGTGCATAGTCACGCACTATGGTTATTATATAAAGAGGGATAAAACGTAACGGCAGACATCAGCATCAGTCAAAATGTTATACCAAATAATCCTGCATAGGAGACCACAAATAGGTTGAACTCAATGGACAAATTGTCTTTTTTCAACCTTAGATACTATGTCACTATGTTACTATGTAGTAGTTAGGCAGTGGATGGGAGATGGGTGAGAGTAGTCAGACAGTGGGTGAGAGTAGTTAGGCAGTGGAGGGAGTTGATAGGATAGTCTATGGATTATATATCTAGCTGATTATTTGATTATTCTTAATATATATATATATATATATATATATATATATATACATAACTATTACACAGGAGCATCTTTAGTGTACACAGCTAATCCCGGCATGACATAACAGCGGGGATTAGCTACAGTAGAGTCTAATGAATCAAAGCTTTGCTGGCAAGTTCCTTCATGAGTCTCGCCTTTAAGCTAAATATCCGTTTGTGGTTTAAGTGCTCAGTAAAACACTATATTAGGGCACTGAGCACCTATGGGGCCCCGTTGAGCTGTGAGACCAGAACCACTCCCTTACGCTGAGCAGACTAAGCCAGGCACACAGGTTTATAGAGGGGATAGCCCGTGCTGGACATAGCGCCAGCTCTCACGGCCCAGAGGCTTATAGGTGTGTGTCATGGATGAGTACAGGTTGGAGCAAGCTGAGGATCCCTATGGCAGACCAGCACATCCCATCTTATGTCAATGAGATAAATACAAAATATCCTGAATATCTATTCTGGCTAATTATATTATTAGGGATGTGTTTCTAAATAAAGGAATCAATATGTCAGTTGCTGTTAGTTTCTGTAGAAATGATTAAATAGCCTTTACTCAGACTGAGGTTGGCACATCAGCAGAATTTACAATAACCGTGTTTAGGTGTTTGAGGGGCTTATTCTCTGTCGCCAGCGCTAAGGCAGGTGCACATTTTCAGCCTTGGAGAACGATAAACTGGAGAGAGATAAAGTACCGGCCAATCAACTCCTGTCATGTTACAGGCTGTTTAATAAGTGACAGTTAGGAGCTGGTTGGTTGTTACTTTATCTCAGTGCACTTTGGGGGTCATTCCGAGTTGTTCGCTCGTTAGTTTTTTTTTCGCAACGGAGCGATTAGTTGCAAACTGCGCATGCGCAATGTTCGCAGTGCGCCTGCGCCAAGTAATTTAGCACAAAAGTTTGTTATTTTACTTACGGTCTAACAAAGTTTTTTCATCGTTCTGGTGATCGTAGTGTGATTGACAGGAAGTGGGTGTTTCTGGGCGGAAACTGGCCGTTTTATGGGAGTGTGTGAAAAAATGCTGGCGTTTCTGGGAAAAACGCGGGAGTGTCTGAAGAAACGGGGGAGTGTCTGGGCGAACGCTGGGTGTGTTTGTGACGTCAAACCAGGAACGAAACTGACTGAACTGATCGCAGTGACAGAGTAAGTCTCGAGCTACTCGGAAACTGCTAAGAAGTGTCTATTCGCAATTCTGCTAATCTTTCGTTCGCAATTCTGCTATGCTAAGATACACTCCCAGTAGGCGGC
This sequence comes from Pseudophryne corroboree, assembly GCF_028390025.1. Lineage (NCBI taxonomy): Eukaryota > Metazoa > Chordata > Amphibia > Anura > Myobatrachidae > Pseudophryne > Pseudophryne corroboree. Next base: position 167,113,997 of record NC_086455.1, on the reverse strand, counting down.
GGCTTAGCGTGTGCAATGCTGCTAAAAGCAGCTAGCAAGCGAACAACTCGGAATGAGGGCCTTTATCTCTCTCCAAGGCTTAGTAAATTTGCCCCTTATTATGGCCTCCTATGTGAGAAATTAAGAGTTTTTGTATGCCTGTCACACTCCCATAAGAAAGACCGTCTTCATGCGTCTGAATAGCCGCCTCTCAGTCACTGCACAGGAACGCCCGTTACAGTACATTTTCCTTCATTTATGGCACTGCACATTTCTCAATCGCTACCGCGCCTCTCCGCCTACCGTGTAATATGCGCCACACAAGTTTTTGATGTTTTTTGTACATGGGCAGTAGCAGAAAATCTCTGAACCCTGTGATCACTGGCATTGCAATTTAGAATCAGGACCTAGGTGTCTTGTATTCATTGTTCTCATTGGGGATATGCAATGTATGATACAAGGGCAGATTACATTCACACTATTGTGGTGTTATTTCTCTGTGCGGACTGACCAGGTATACTTATACTGCATTGTGTGATTTATGATATAGGCCATCATTCCGAGTTGATCGCTCGCTAGCTGTTTTTAGCAGCCGTGCAAACGCATAGTCGCCGCCCACGGGGTGAGTGTATTTTCGCTTTGCAAGTGTGCGAACGCCTGTGCCGCCGAGCTGTGCAAAAACATTTTGTGCAGTTTCAGAGTAGCTCAGAACTTACTCAGCCCTTGCGATCACTTCAGTCTTTTTGGTGCCGGAATTGACGTCATACACCCGCCCAGTGAACGCCCGGACACGCCTGCGTTTTCCCTACCACTCCCAGAAAATGGTCAGTTGACACCCATAAACACCCTCTTTCTGTCAATCTTCTTGCGATCGGCTGTGTGAATGGATTCTTCAGTAAATCCATAGCTCGGCCACGATCCGCATTGTACCCGTACGGCACCCGTGCGCATTGCGGTGCATACGCATGCACAGTAGAGACCTGATCGCAGCGAAAATCGACAGCGTGCGATCAACTCGGAATGACCCCCATTATTTACTGTGCAGTGGGCAGAAGGGCATATACAACCTTATTGGTGCACTTGGCAAAGAGCGGAGTACTAAAAGCATTCATTTTTCAAATCTGGTTTCCCACAGAGGAGAAGATGAAGTGGATGGAGATGAGTCAGCGTGTAGCTAATCAGCGCCAATCTAAGCTTGAGGCAGTCCATAGTAGCAATGAGTATCACAGCTGAAGCAACTCATGAGTGTAAATATTTAGGCAATCTGGAAGTGGGAGGACTAGGCCATCATGTGTCCAGCCCGATAAGTTCTCTATTGTGCTTATTAAATCCTTCATTTATTATTTATTTTATTTATTAACAGTTTCTTATATAGCGCAGACAATTCTGTTGCGCTTTACAATTGGAAATAACAATGATATAACAAAACTGGGTGATAACAAACATTCATAGAGGTAGGAAGGCCCTGCTCGCAAACTTACACTCAGCCCCGGCGCTACCCGCTCAGCGAAGGGATGCAGTGCAGGGAGGCGCTGGGACGGAGAGGCGCTCCCCCTGCTCTGCATTCCTTCCCTGCTGCGCCGTCCTGTCCCCCCTGCTGCTGCTGCTGTGCCTGTCACTGTATGACAGGCACTGGCTGCGGCACCTGCAGCATGAAAATCCTCCTCCCTCCCCTCACCTGTGTGACAGGACAGCGCTGTGCACGGTACAGAAGGGGGCGGGGCTAAGCGGGACGGAAGGGGCGGGGCTAAACGGGACAGAAGGGGGCGGAGCTACACGGACCAGGCTGCTGTAGTGTAGGGAGACTGGCTTAGGTAAGTGAAGTGTGAGAGGGAAATGTGTGTGTGTGTGTGTGTGTGTGTGTGTGTGTGTGTGTGTGGTATGTCTGTGTGCGTTTATGTGTGCTTTAAGGACGCTACTACTACAGGGGGGGCATTACGTGTAACAACGCTACTAATGGGGGCCATTGCGTGTAACGACGCTACTACTGGGGGGTCATTACGTATAAGGACGATACTACTACTTGGGGGCATTATGTATAGGACGCTACTATTACTGGGGGGGCATTACGTATAACAATACTACTACTGGGGGAGGGCATTACGTATAAGGATGCTACTACTGGGGGGGGCATTATGTATAAGGATGCTACTACTACTGGGGGCGCATTACGTATAAGGATGCTTCTACTACTGGGGGTGCACTACGTATAAGGAAGCTACTACAACTGGGGGGGGGGCATTACGTATAAGGACGCTACTACTACTAGGGGGAATTACGTATAAGGACGCTACTACTACTGGGGGTGCACTACTTATAAGGACGCTACTACAACTGGATGGGGCATTACGTATAAGGATGCTACTACTACTAGGGGGAATTACGTATAAGGATGCTACTACAACTGGGGGGGCATTACGTATAAGGACGCTACTACAACTGGAGGGGGCATTACGTATAAGGACGCTACTACTACTGGGGGGGCATTATGTATAAGGATGCTTCTACTACTGGGGGGGCATTACGCATAAGGATGCTACTACTACTGGGGGTGCATTACGTATAAGGGCGCTACTACAACTGGAGGGGGCATTACGTATAAGGACGCTACTACTACTGGGGGGGCATTATGTATAAGGACGCTTCTACTACTGGGGGGGCATTACGCATAAGGATGCTACTACTACTGGGGGTGCATTACGTATAAGGACGCTACTACAACTGGAGGGGGCATTACGTATAAGGACGCTACTACTACTGGGGGGGCATTATGTATAAGGACGCTTCTACTACTGGGGGGGCATTACGCATAAGGATGCTACTACTACTGGGGGTGCATTACGTATAAGGACGCTACTACTACTAGGGGGAATTACGTATAAGGATGCTTCTACTACTGGGGGTGCACTACGTATAAGGACGCTACTACTACTGGGGGGGCATTATGTATAAGGATGCTACTACTACTGGGGGGCATTATGTATAAGGATGCTACTACTACTGGGGGGGCATTATGTATAAGGATGCTACTACTACTGGGGGGGCATTATGTATAAGGATGCTACTACTACTGGGGGGGCATTACGTATAAGGATGCTACTACTACTGGCGGGCATTACGTATAAGGATGCTACTACTACTGGGGGGGCATTATGTATAAGGATGCTACTACTACTGGGGGTGCACTACGTATAAGGATGCTACTACTACTGGAGGGGTCATTATATATAAGGATGCTACTACTACTGGGGGGGCATTACGCATAAGGATGCTACTACTACTGGGGGGCATTATGTATAAGGACGCTACTACTACTGGGGGGGCATTATGTATAAGGATGCTACTACTACTGGGGGGGCATTACGCATAAGGATGCTACTACTACTGGGGGGCATTATGTATAAGGACGCTACTACTACTGGGGGGGCATTATGTATAAGGATGCTACTACTACTGGGGGGGCATTACGTATAAGGATGCTACTACTACTGTGGGTGCATTATGTATAAGGACGCTACTACTACTGGGGGGCATTATGCATAAGGATGCTACTACTACTGGGGGGGCATTATGTATAAGGATGCTACTACTACTGGGGGGGCATTATGCATAAGGATGCTACTCCTACTGGGGGGGGCATTATGCATAAGGATGCTACTACTACTGGGGGGCATTATGCATAAGGATGCTACTACTACTGGGGGGCATTATGCATAAGGATGCTACTACTACTGGGGGGGCATTATGCATAAGGATGCTACTACTACTGGGGGGGCATTATGCATAAGGATGCTACTCCTACTGGGGGGCATTATGCATAAGGATGCTACTACTACTGGGGGGCATTATGCATAAGGATGCTACTACTACTGGGGGGGCATTATGCATAAGGATGCTACTACTACTGGGGGTGCACTATGTATAAGGACGCTACTACTACTGGGGGGGCATTACGTATATGGACGCTACTACTACTGGGGGGCATTACATATAAGGACGTTACTACTACGGGTGGGGCATTACGTATAAGATGAATAAGATTGTGCTACATTGTGGCGTAATTTTGAATGGGGGTACTATTGTGTGGCTCTGCCCCTTACTTGTGAGACTACACCCCTTTTCCCGGCGCGCGCCAAAGGAATATGGGAGGGCGCAAATTTATAGTTTGCAGGGGGGCGCCGAACACCCTAGCACCGGCCCTGCTTACACTCTATAGGGAAATAGGCATTGATACACAATGATAGGTGCTATCTATTGCATAGTTGTCTGCCAGATTGCAAAGGTTCTTGGTGGGCTGTATGGTATGGTCACACTGGAATGATGAACCAGGGTCGGGAGGAAGAATGAGAAGACATGTGAGGATATGTGTGGACTGTACAGAGTGGATGCAGTTTGATAAGAAGGTTTATGAAAGTTATGTGGGCGGTTCTGGAATGTGATAGGCTTGCCTGAAGAGGTGAGTTTTCAGGGAACGCTTGAAGGTTTGGAGATTAGAGGAGAGTCTTATTGTGCGTGGGAGGGCATTCCACAGAGTGGGTGCAGCCCTATGAAAGTCCTGCAATCGTGAGTGGGAGCGAGTAATGAGTGTGGATGAGAGACCCAGATCTTGTGAAGAGCGGAGAGGTCGGGTTGGGAGATATAAGATGAGAGAAGAGATGTACGTTGGTGTAGTTTGGTTAATGGCCTTGTGCTAGTGATGTGTACCGGAAATTTTTCGGGTTTTGTATTTTGGTTTTGGATTCGGTTCCGCGGCCGTGTTTTGGATTCGGACGCGTTTTGGCAAAACCTCCCTGAAATTTTTTAGTCGGATTCGGGTGTGTGTTTTGGATTCGGGTGTTTTTTTTTACAAAAACCCCTCAAAAACAGCTTAAATCATAGAATTTGGGGGTCATTTTGATACCATAGTATTATTAACCTCAATAACCATAATTTCCACTCATTTCCTGTCTATTCTGAACACCTCACACCTCACAATATTATTTTTAGTCCTAAAATTTGCACCGAGGTCGCTGGATGGCTAAGCTAAGCGACCCAAGTGGCCGACACAAACACCTGGCCCATCTAGGAGTGGCACTGCAGTGTCAGACAGGATGGCAGATTTAAAAAATAGTCCCCAAACAGCACATGATGCAAAGAAAAAAAGAGGTGCACCAAGGTCGCTGGATGGCTAAGCTAAGCGACCCAAGTGGCCGACACAAACACCTGGCCCATCTAGGAGTGGCACTGCAGTGTCAGACAGGATGGCAGATTTAAAAAATAGTCCCCAAACAGCACATGATGCAAAGAAAAAAAGAGGTGCAATGAGGTAGCTGTGTGACTAAGCTAAGCGACCCAAGTTGCCGACACAAACACCTGGCCCATCTAGGAGTGGCACTGCAGTGTCAGACAGGATGGCAGATTTAAAAAATAGTCCCCAAACAGCACATGATGCAAAGAAAAAAAGAGGTGCACCAAGGTCGCTGAATGGCTAAGCTAAGCGACCCAAGTGGCCGACACAAACACCTGGCCCATCTAGGAGTGGCACTGCAGTGTCAGACAGGATGGCATATTTAAAAAATAGTCCCCAAACAGCACATGATGCAAAGAAAAAAAGAGGTGCAATGAGGTAGCTGTGTGACTAAGCTAAGCGACCCAAGTGGCCGACACAAACACCAGGCCCATCTAGGAGTGGCACTGCAGTGTCAGACAGGATGGCAGATATAAAAATAGTCCCCAAACAGCACATAATGCAAAGAAAAAAAGAGGTGCAATGAGGTAGCTGTGTGACTAAGCTAAGCGACCCTAGTAGCCGACACAAACACCTGGCCCATCTAGGAGTGGCACTGCAGCTTTCTAGCGAGAGGATGAGTGCTTCCATCCTCATGTGAATCTGAACCACTAGCCATGAACATAGGCCAGGGCCTCAGCCGTTCCTAGCCACTCCGTGTCGTAAATGGCATATTGGCAAGTTTACGCTTCTCATCAGAAGCTTTAAATTTTGATTTTTGGGTCATTTTACTGAACTTTTGTAGTATACTTGACGACACAGAGGTAGAGCCTCTGTACCGTACTGCTATATATATATACTGGTGTTCACAGCAAAATTCTGCACTGTCCTCCTACTATATACTGCGCACAACTAAAATGCAGCACAGGTATGGATGCATAGTATACTTGACGACAGAGAGGTAGAGCAATGGACTACTGTACCGTACTGCTATATATATACTGGTGGTCACAGCAAAATTCTGCACTGTCCTCCTACTATATACTGCGCACAACTAAAATGCAGCACAGGTATGGATGGATAGTATACTTGACGACACAGAGGTAGAGCAGTGGACTACTGTACCGTACTGCTATATATATACTGGTGGTCACAGCAAAATTCTGCACTGTCCTCCTACTATATACTGCGCACAACTAAAATGCAGCACAGGTATGGATGCATAGTATACTTGACGACACAGAGGTAGAGCAATGGACTACTGTACCGTACTGCTATATATATACTGGTGGTCACAGCAAAATTCTGCACTGTCCTCCTACTATATACTGCACACAACTAAAATGCAGCACAGGTATGGATGGATAGTATACTTGACGACACAGAGGTAGAGCAGTGGACTACTGTACCGTACTGCTATATATATATACTGGTGGTCACAGCAAAATTCTGCACTGTCCTCCTACTATATACTGCGCACAACTAAAATGCAGCACAGGTATGGATGGATAGTATACTTGACGACACAGAGGTAGAGCAGTGGACTACTGTACCGTACTGCTATATATATACTGGTGGTCACAGCATAATTCTGCACTGTCCTCCTACTATAAACTGCGCACAACTAAAATGCAGCACAGGTATGGATGGATAGTATACTTGACGACACAGAGGTAGAGCAGTGGACTACTGTACCGTACTGCTATATATATACTGGTGGTCACAGCAAAATTCTGCTCTGTCCTCCTACTATATGCTGCGCACAACTAAAATGCAGCACAAGTATGGATGGATAGTATACTTGACGACAAAGAGGTAGAGCAGTGGACTACTGTACCGTACTGCTATATATATACTGGTGGTCACAGCAAAATTCTGCACTGTCCCCCTACTATATACTGCGCACAACTAAAATGCAGCACAGGTATGGATTGATAGTATACTTAACGACACAGAGGTAGAGCAGTGGACTACTGTACCGTACTGCTATATATATACTGGTGGTCACAGCAAAATTCTGCACTGTCCTCCTTCTATATACTGCGCACAACTAAAATGCAGCACAGGTATGGATGGATAGTATACTTGACGACACAGAGGTAGAGCAGTGGAGTACTGTACCGTACTGCTATATATATATACTGGTGGTCACAGCAAAATTCTGCACTGTCCTCCTACTATATACTGTGCATAACTAAACTGCAGCACAGGTATGGATGGATAGTATACTTGACGACACAGAGGTAGAGTAGTGGACTACTGTACTGTACTGCTATATATATACTGGTGGTCACAGCAGAATTCTGCACTGTCCTCCTACTATATACTGTGCACAACTAAAATGTAGCACAGGTATGGATGGATAGTATACTTGACGACACAGAGGTAGAGCAGTGGACTACTGTACCGTACTGCTATATATATACTGGTGGTCACAGCAAAATTCTGCACTGTACTCCTACTGTATACTGCGCACAACTAAAATGCAGCACAGGTATGGATGGATAGTATACTTGACGACACAGAGGTAGAGCAGTGGACTACTGTACCGTACTGCTATATATATACTGGTGGTCACAGCAAAATACTGCACTGTCCTCCTACTATATACTGCGCACAACTAAAATGCAGCACAAGTATGGATGGATAGTAATCTTGACGACAAAGAGGTAGAGCAGTGGACTACTGTACCGTACTGCTATATATATACTGGTGGTCACAGCAGAATTCTGCACTGTCCTTCTACTATATACTGCGCACAACTAAAATGCAGCACAGGTGTGGATGCATAGTATACTTTACGACACAGAGGTAGAGCAATGGCCTACTGTACCGTACTGCTATATATATACTGGTGGTCACAGCAAAATTCTGCACTGTCCTCCTACTATATACTGCGCACAACTAAAATGCAGCACAGGTATGGATGGATAGTATACTTGACGACACAGAGGTAGAGCAGTGGACTACTGTACCGTACTGCTATATATATACTGGTGGTCACAGCAAAATTCTGCACTGTCCTCCTACTATATACTGCGCACAACTAAAATGCAGCACAGGTATGGATGGATAGTATACTTGACGACACAGAGGTAGAGTAGTGGACTACTGTACCATACTGCTATATATATACTGGTGGTCACAGCAGAATTCTGCACTGTCCTCCTACTATATACTGTGCACAACTAAAATGTAGCACAGGTATGGATGGATAGTATACTTGATGACACAGAGGTAGAGCAGTGGACTACTGTACCATACTGCTATATATATACTGGTGGTCACAGCAAAATTCTGCACTGTACTCCTACTATATACTGCGCACAACTAAAATGCAGCACAGGTATGGATAGATAGTTTATTTGACGACACAGAGGTAGAGCAGTGGACTACTGTACCGTACTGCTATATATATACTGGTGGTCACAGCAAAATACTGCACTGTCCTCCTACTATATACTGCGCACAACTAAAATGCAGCAAAAGTATGGATGGATAGTATACTTGACGACAAAGAGGTAGAGCAGTGGACTACTGTACCGTACTGCTATATATATACTGGTGGTCACAGCAGAATTCTGCACTGTCCTCCTACTATATACTGCGCACAACTAAAATGCAGCACAGGTTTGGATGAATAGTATACTTGACGACACAGAGGTAGAGCAGTAGACTACTGTACCGTACTGCTATATATATACTGGTGGTCACAGCAAAATTCTGCACTGTACTCCTACTATATACCTCGCACAACTAAAATGCAGCACAGGTATGGATGGATAGTATACTTGACGACACAGAGGTAGAGCAATGGGCTACTGTACCGTACTGCTATATATACTGGTGGTCACAGCAAAATTCTGCACTGTCCTCCTACTATATACTGCGCACAACTAAAATGCAGCACAGGTATGGATGGATAGTATACTTGACGACACAGAGGTAGAGCAATGGACTACTGTACCGTACTGCTATATATACTGGTGGTCACAGCAAAATTCTGCACTGTCCTCCTACTTTATACTACAATGCAGCACAGATATGGAGCGTTTTTCAGGCAGAGAACGTAGATATTTTCAGCACACTGAGCACAGATATTTGCAGCACACTGAGCACAGATATTTGCAGCACACTGAACACAGAAACTGAGCGAACGCAGCCACGTCCTCTCGCTATCATCTCCAAAGCACGAGTGAAAATGGCGGCGACGCGCGGCTCCATATATAGAATACGAATCTCGCGAGAATCCGACAGCGGGATGATGATGTTCGGGCGCGCTCGGGTTAACCGAGAAAGGTGGGCAGATCCGAGTCTGCCTCGGAACCGTGTAAAATGGGTGAAGTTCGGGGGGGTTCGGATCCCGAGGAACCGAACCCGCTCATCACTACCGTGTGTATGAGTAAAAGTATTTTATATTGAATACGGTAGAATACAGGTAACCAACTGACAGAGCGGATCTGCAGACGATGAACGTGTAGCGAGGAAGATTAGTCTCGCAGCTGCATTCAGAATGGATTGTAGTGGTGAGAGTCTCGTTTTGTGAATACCAGTCAGATGACTATTGCAATAATCAATGCGGGAGATAATGAGAGCGTGGATTAGAGTTTTAGCAGTGTCTTGTGTAAGGTATGGTGGTATTTTGGATATGTTAGGTTTGCAGAAAGGTGGAATAATCCTAATTAGTGTACTGTGTAAAAGTAATCATCATATCAATGTCCAACTTCTTCCTCTTCCTTCTGTCTGGACCTTTACTGTGCCTGCTCCAGGACCCAAATATTGGTGCACGTTCTAATCATGTCCCGGACAGACTATTGCAACAGATTCAAGAGCAATCCACTACTGCACAGACTGGCATCTGGCTAGCCACCCCTCTGTTACATCCCAGGAACCTCCCACTAAAATACACTCTTCCTCTGTCCAAATGCGTTCTGCGTCACTGATCTGCGTCACCATCGAACGCATGCACAGACTTAATACATCAGCAGCTGGCGTGCGACATGGTCACAGCGTCCACCTCTTAGGCCCTCGGGCCCTCATTCCGAGTTGTTCGCTCGCAAGCTGCTTTTAGCAGCTTTGCACACGCTAAGCCGCCGCCTACTGGGAGTGAATCTTAGCTTAGCAAAATTGCAAACGAAAGATTCGCAATATTGCGAAAAGACTTCTCTGTGCAGTTTCGAGTAGCTCGAGACTTACTCTTCCAGTGCGATCAGTTCAGTGCTTGTCGTTCCTGGTTTGACGTCACAAACACACCCAGCGTTCGCCCAGACACTCCCCCGTTTCTCCAGCCACTCCCGCGTTTTTCCCAGAAACGGCAGCGTTTTTTCACACACTCTCATAAAACGGCCAGTTTCCGCCCAGAAACACCCACTTCCTGTCAATGACATTACGATCACCAGAACGAAGAAAAAACCTCGTAATGCCGTGAGTAAAATACCTAACTGCATAGCAAATTTACTTGGCGCAGTCGCTGTGCGAACATTGCGCATGCGCAGTTAGCGGAAAATCGCTGCGATGCAAAGAAAATTACCGAGCGAACAACTCGGAATGACCACCTCTGTCTGCAATACTTTATATATTAGTTGCAAGCAATAATAATATAAATATATACTTTAAAAATGTAATTACTAACCATGATGATACTGAAGCGTTAAAAAAAAAAATGAGGTCAGCAATGACATAATGATATAACCAGAGGCGACTTATTATTTGTACACTAGAATTCTGTGCTGATTTTCCTGAGGTTGGGGAAACAACTGAGCTAACCAGAATCTATGGTCACATAATAAATGTTATATCCCCAATATTACCCACCAAACACTCTGAATTAAACGTTCTTTCAGCGTCATTCATGGACGGATTCCTAAACAGATGAAAGCTCAGAATTACCGACCAGATATTCTAAAACAAAAAGAGAATAAATTGCAGTGGTTAGCTGTGACTTTGCGGTGGCTCTGTGTATTGTACTCCTGCAAAATGCACTTTTTTCCTGGTGGACGGATCAATGTCAGTGTTTGTACAGAAATAAGTAATGTTCCGGAGCAGCCTAATCTGGTTTTTGTTAGGTGTTACTCCACTAGAGGTGTTGATTGCTCAGTATTGTAGGTGGGAATCTATCATGTATATCCTATCGCCCTAGTAAAAAGTATTAAACACCAATCTCTGAGGAATCAGTCGCCTGCTTCAGTGACCCGGTGCGCACTACATAAAGCGTAATGAATTAGCCATAATGGTATTTATTTTTAAACACAATATTAACTAGTGTCATATAGATGTCAACTTTCTGTAAATAGAAAAGTCACATGTAATTATATTTATTTTGTGGTTGTTGAATGATATAATAATAATTATTATATTATAATAATATATTAATATTAATATAATATATAATAATATATTATAATAATTATATAATATAATAATAATAATGATATATAATATATATATAATAACATTTATGACTATAGTGCATGTATGTTGCATAGGGAGTTGTATATCTCCATACTCCTTGCACACAACACAGATCAGCTCTGGGCAATGTAATGTATATAAAAAAATTTTTTTATATATAAAGCACTGTCTACACTAAAAATGATGCCTCAGTCATGAAATTAGAGATGTTGCCCCCATTACAAATACATTCTTACAAATCAATTGTATTAATAAATAATGCAGCAAACCCATGAGAGAATCACTTACCTAGGAGTAAGAAGAAACTTGGTATTTATCATACTCCTTTGTTTTTTTTTTTAGCCTGCTATTAATGATTTAGAATTCTACACAAGGTTATGGATTACCATAGCAACCACAGTCACAACACATGTAGTGAGGATAAGGGATTGGAACATCCCCCTGAGCTCTGTCTGAACTGTGATATCTTCCTCTCCTTTTCTCCCCTCTGCCATCACATCACATGGTGAGAGCTGTAAGCCTATGTCTGTATAGCAGACTGATTTTTGTCTATGACGTGGTGTTTGCCTGGTATATGTAGACGTGGTATTTGCCTGGTGTCTGTAGATGTGGTGTTTGCCTGGTGTCTGTAGATGTGGTATTTGCCTGGTGTCTGTAGATGTGGTGTTTGCCTGGTGTCTGTAGACGTGGTGTTTGCCTGGTATCTGTAGACGTGGTATTTGCCTGGTGTCTGTAGATGTGGTGTTTGCCTGGTGTCTGTAGATGTGGTATTTGCCTGGTGTCTGTAGATGTGGTGTTTGCCTGGTGTCTGTAGATGTGGTGTTTGCCTGGTGTCTGTAGACGTGGTGTTTGCCTGGTGTCTGTATATGTGGTGTTTGCCTGGTGTCTGTAGATGAGGTGTTTGCCTGATGTCTGTAGACGTGGTGTTTGCCTGGTGTCTGTAGACGTGGTGTTTGCCTGGTGTCTGTAGACGTGGTGTTTGCCTGGTGTCTATAGACGTGGTGTTTGCCTGGTGTTTGTGGATGTGGTGTTTGCCTGGTGTCTGTAGATGTGGTATTTGCCTGGTGTCTGTAGATGTGGTGTTTGCCTGGTGTCTGTGGATGAGGTGTTTGCCTGGTGTCTGTAGACGTGGTGTTTGCCTGGTGTCTGTAGACGTGGTGTTTGCCTGGTGTCTGTAGATGAGGTGTTTGCCTGGTGTCTGTAGATGTGCTGTTTGCCTGGTGTCTGTAGACGTGGTGTTTGTCTGGTGTCTGTAGATGTGGTGTTTGCCTGGTGCCTGTAGACGTGGTGTTTGCCTGGTGTCTGTAGACGTGGTGTTTGCCTGGTGTCTGTAGATGTGATGTTTGCCTGGTGTCTGTAGATGTGGTATTTGCCTGGTGTCTGTAGACAAGGTGTTTGCCTGGTGTCTGTAGATGAGGTGTTTGCCTGGTGTCTGTAGATGTGGTGTTTGCCTGGTGTCTGTAGACGTGGTATTTGCCTGGTGTCTGTAGATGTGGTGTTTGCCTGGTGTCTGTAGACAAAGTGTTTGCCTGGTGTCTGTAGATGTGGTGTTTGCCTGGTGTCTGTAGACAAGGTGTTTGCCTGGTGTCTGTAGATGTGGTGTTTGCCTGGTGTCTGTAGACAAGGTGTTTGCCTGGTGTCTGTAGACATGATGTTTGCCTGGTGTCTGTAGATGTGGTGTTTGCCTGGTGTCTGTAGACTTGGTGTTTGCCTGGTGTCTGTAGATGTGATGTTTGCCTGGTGTCTGTAGATGTGGTATTTGCCTGGTGTCTGTAGACAAGGTGTTTGCCTGGTGTCTGTAGACGTCGTGTTTGCCTGGTGTCTGTAGACGTCGTGTTTGCCTGGTGTCTGTAGATGTAATGTTTGCCTGGTGTCTGTAGATGTGGTGTTTGCCTGGTGTCTGTAGATGTGGTGTTTGCCTGGTGTCTGTAGACGTCGTGTTTGCCTGGTGTCTGTAGATGTGGTGTTTGCCTGGTGTCTGTAGATGTGGTGTTTGCCTGGTGTCTGTAGATGTGGTATTTGCCTGGTGTCTGTAGATGTGGTATTTGCCTGGTGTCTGTAAACGTGGTATTTGCCTGGTGTCTGTAGATGTGGTGTTTGCCTGGTGTCTGTAGACAAAGTGTTTGCCTGGTGTCTGTAGATGTGGTGTTTGCCTGGTGTCTGTAGACAAGGTGTTTGGCTGGTGTCTGTAGATGTGGTGTTTGCCTGGTGTCTGTAGACAAGGTGTTTGCCTGGTGTCTGTAGACGTGGTGTTTGCCTGGTGTCTGTAGATGTGGTGTTTGCCTGGTGTCTGTAGATTAGGTGTTTGCCTGGTGTCTATAGATGTGGTGTTTGCCTTGTGTCTGTAGACGTGGTGTTTGCCTGGTGTCTGTAGATGTGGTGTTTGCCTTGTGTCTGTAGACGTCGTGTTTGCCTGGTGTCTGTAGATGTGGTGTTTGCCTGGTGTCTGTAGACGTGGTGTTTGCCTGGTGTCTGTAGATGTGATGTTTGCCTGGTGTCTGTATATGTGGTGTTTGCCTGGTGTCTGTAGATGTGGTGTTTGCCTGGTGTCTGTAGACGTGGTGTTTGCCTGGTGTCTGTAGATGAGGTGTTTGCCTGGTGTCTGTAGATGTGGTGTTTGCCTGGTGTCTGTAGACGTGGTATTTGCCTGGTGTCTGTAGATGTGGTGTTTGCCTGGTGTCTGTAGACAAAGTGTTTGCCTGGTGTCTGTAGATGTGGTGTTTGCCTGGTGTCTGTAGACAAGGTGTTTGCCTGGTGTCTGTAGATGTGGTGTTTGCCTGGTGTCTGTAGACAAGGTGTTTGCCTGGTGTCTGTAGACATGATGTTTGCCTGGTGTCTGTAGACGTGGTGTTTGCCTGGTGTCTGTAGACTTGGTGTTTGCCTGGTGTCTGTAGATGTGATGTTTGCCTGGTGTCTGTAGATGTGGTATTTGCCTGGTGTCTGTAGACAAGGTGTTTGCCTGGTGTCTGTAGACGTCGTGTTTGCCTGGTGTCTGTAGACGTCGTGTTTGCCTGGTGTCTGTAGATGTGATGTTTGCCTGGTGTCTGTAGATGTGGTGTTTGCCTGGTGTCTGTAGATGTGGTGTTTGCCTGGTGTCTGTAGACGTCGTGTTTGCCTGGTGTCTGTAGATGTGGTGTTTGCCTGGTGTCTGTAGATGTGGTGTTTGCCTGGTGTCTGTAGATGTGGTATTTGCCTGGTGTCTGTAGATGTGGTATTTGCCTGGTGTCTGTAGATGTGGTATTTGCCTGGTGTCTGTAGATGTGGTATTTGCCTGGTGTCTGTAGACTTGGTGTTTGCCTGGTGTCTGTAGACGTGGTGTTTGCCTGGTGTCTGTAGATGTGATGTTTACCTGGTGTCTGTAGATGTGATGTTTGCCTGGTGTCTGTAGACGTCGTGTTTGCCTGGTGTCTGTAGATGTGATGTTTGCCTGGTGTCTGTAGATGTGGTGTTTGCCTGGTGTCTGTAGATGTGGTATTTGCCTGGTGTCTGTAGATGTGGTATTTGCCTGGTGTCTGTAGATGTGGTATTTGCCTGGTGTCTGTAGACTTGGTGTTTGCCTGGTGTCTGTAGACGTGGTGTTTGCCTGGTGTCTGTAGATGTGATGTTTGCCTGGTGTCTGTAGATGTGATGTTTGCCTGGTGTCTGTAGACGTGGTGTTTGCCTGGTGTCTGTAGATGTGATGTTTGCCTGGTGTCTGTAGATGTGGTGTTTGCCTGGTGTCTGTAGATGTGGTATTTGCCTGGTGTCTGTAGATGTGGTGTTTGCCTGGTGTCTGTAGATGTGATGTTTGCCTGGTGTCTGTAGATGTGATGTTTGCCTGGTGTCTGTAGATGTGGTATTTGCCTGGTGTCTGTAGACGTCGTGTTTGCCTGGTGTCTGTAGATGTGATGTTTGCCTGGTGTCTGTAGATGTGGTGTTTGCGTGGTGTCTGTAGATGTGGTATTTGCCTGGTGTCTGTAGATGTGGTGTTTGCCTGGTGTCTGTAGATGTGATGTTTGCCTGTTGTCTGTAGATGTGGTGTTTGCCTGGTGTCTGTAGATGTGGTATTTGCCTGGTGTCTGTAGATGTGGTGTTTGCCTGGTGTCTGTAGATGTGGTGTTTGCCTGGTGTACTCTGTAGATGTGGTGGCAATTCAGCAGGAACCATGAGCGGTACTTAAAGATTACATCATAGGAACGTTGCACCTCTAAGCACAAGGGTACTCGCAGCACTGTTCACGTATATATGCAGCAGGGGTTCAGTATATATGCAGCACGGGTTCAGTATATATGCAGCATGGGTTCAGTATATATGTTTGACAGTCACAAAAATGACGCCCTTCATCATGTCAACATGGTTGTAATTTTGGCATTGATTGAACATGTCATTATGTACATGATACTGACATTGACCATATTGATATACTGCATGCCGACAACCCTAATGGTCACCCTAACGCTCGTCCTAATGGCAACCCTAACCCTAATGGTCACCCTAACACTCGCCCTAATGGCAACCCTAACCCTAATGCTCACCCAAGCCCAATGGCAACCCTAACGCTAATGGCAGTGATAACCCTAATCCTTTCCCTCCTGGAAATGTCAACATTAAGGCAATGTCAACATTTCTGAAGTTGACATGTTATCAGTGTTGAAATTAATGATGTTGATATTGTAACCATGTTGACCTTCTGTCGGCATTGTGAATGGGCGACATGCTAAATGCCGACTTAGCAAATGCATAACATGGGGAAAAGGAACCCTCGTCCGCTGCACCACACATTTTTTTCTTTAGTGCGCGGTAAGCTCCTCCCTTTTCCAATGTAACATTTACTGCTCTCTACTTGTAAAGGGATCCCACACTGTCACATCCAAGGACGGTGAATATGTTTCCACCACAGCTCATGTGGTAATCTTCTAGTCAGACAACCGCTTGCACATATATATAAATAAAACAGTTTAAAAAAATTCAATTTGGCAATTCCTTTAATTAAATATTGCATTATGCACATCAGAGCTGTAACCTACAGCAACCAATCCAAAGTATGCGTCTGTTTTTGTTTATTTTTAAGTACCCTACAATCTGATTGGTTGCGATGGAACTACCTGTGCATTTTCTTAAATAACCGTTGTTGTGAACTAGAAGGATCCACCACATTGCACCTGGGTCTCTCACCTCTCTCCCCGTACTCCCAGCTGGCCACCTTTAGGGCTGTTCTTGTGGCCTTAGTGTTTACTCTCTGGTCAATGCTTTATTGACACTAATGATGCCATCTCCAGCTATCCAGAAGCTGGCGGTGACCTCGGAGGATTTTCCAGTCATTGGTGATGATCAGTTATTAGGACGGCTTTGGGGAATTGTGGCGATTAGAGGTCGCTGTTAAATTGCAGTTATTTCCTATCCATCCAGAGACCGCTTTAGTAATCTCAGTAATTAGCTGGAGCTGAAGGTGCTACTGTGCAGGTAACACCTGGGTCCTGCTGCCGTACGATCAGAGCATTGGGCTATAGAGCAGCCTATTCTACCCTCCATCACCTTCACTCCTTAACTAACAAATGTGGTCATCCCAAATTGGGCAGCGTAAGCACAAGAAGAAGGTGTGGTCACTCTACCAGGGTCCAGGCTATGTTGGTAGCCCCATATTCGTGGATACGTACCCGTCACTTCCATAGCACTGGACAGCTCCCAGTTCCCTTTCGAAGTGGGTACCCAAAAGTGAGACGTCATTTCTAACTGTCCTGGAATTGGGGCAAAAGTCCTGATCCATGACACGGCAACTCGGCAAGACAATCCTCTCAAATCGGACCTGTCCAGCTTTCATCGAGACATTTGGAAGCTTCATTCACGCTGTGTAGGGCGATAGTGGACCCTCTGTGCTGTGTTTTATGGAAATAAAACTTTGAACTTGGGGGTGATTCAGACCTGCTCGCTGGGCTGCTCACTTTGCTGTCCTACGCTCAGTTAGTCGCCTCCAGGGGGAGTGTAAATTCGCTGTGCAAGTGTGCGATCCCATGTGTACGCAGAGCTGCAAAAATCCAGTGTGCGCAGCCCAGGACTTACTCCTACAGTGCGATCAGAACAGGCCAATCAGGGCCGGAGCAGACATCACACACCCGCCCTGAAAAAGCTTGGGCACGCCTGCCCCGCGACGGTCTGGACACGCCTGCGTTCTAATGCTGTTGGCACGCTCCCTCCCGCCCCGCAACCGCCTCTGCCTGAGGCAATCGCAGCCCTGAGATGCTTTTAGCATCTCACTGGGCTCTCGGCGAGCGCATGCGCACTCCACAAAAGGATTCAGGCTGCGATTGCTGGCGCTGCAGCGATCAAGTCCGAATTAGCCTCATTGCTTTGTTACTGTTGTTACTTGCAGTACCCTGTTGGTGGACTTTCCTGCACTACTACCCTCGTTACACATATTTACTAATGTTGGTAACAATGGGGGTCATTCCGAGTTGATCGCAGCAGGAATTTTGTTAGCAGTTGGGCAAAACCATGTGCACTGCAGGTGGGGCAGATATAACATGTGCAGAGAGAGTTAGATTTGGGTGTGGAGTGTTCAATCTGCAATCTAATTTGCAGTGTAAAAATAAAGCAGTCAGTATTTACCCTGCACAGAAACAAAATAACCCACCCAAATCTAACTCTCTCTGCAAATGTTATATCCGCCCCCCCCCCCCCCCCCCCTGCACTGCACATGGTTTTGCCCAACTGCTAACAAAATTCCTGCTGCGATCAACTTGGAATCACCCCCAATGTACTATATATATATATATATATATATATATATATATATATATTCATTCTGCTAATGAACTTTGACAGACACACATCAGGCTTTTATCACCCTCTGTTGCTATTTCGGTGAAGCCACTTTACCACCCCGGAATCAGTAAAAGTTCATTAGTGTTCCTCACGTTCATGCATTATTGGTCCAACACTTTAGTTGGTCACTTTTTACTTCAGTTCTGTTTGAGAACTATCTTCAATTATATAATATTATCTGAAAAAAGCGACCGACTTTTTATTTGTAATACATCAGTTCATTTTCAGATTGTCTCAAGCCGGCACTTCTATTGATTTATTTGTATACCATGCTGTCTTAAAATTATTGATAATGTACCCCTGAGGAAGTCTTTCGGGACGAAACGCGTTGGGTTCTATGTTCATTCGATTTCTGTATCGTCATTCGAATAATAGTCCGGCCAAAAAAATAGCTTTATTCAACTGGAAAGATTTACTCTGCACATTTGTGAAAACGTGTATTTTTATACATTTTGGTATGGAATTATGAATACATTTTATGTATATCTTATTGTTAAGCTTTTAATAATTTTTTTTATGTCATACTTAGTGTGATGATATACTGTTTGGAATAACTACACTAGCGCCCTCAGAACAGCATTATATATATATATATATATATATATATATATATATATTTTACAATGATTCTCTTAAATAAATGCTTAAATAAATTTTATTTTATAGGGCAAAGAGAAAAACCAATATCTGTATATTAACTGCATTGCTCAGTATAAATAGGGTGTATCATGCAGTGGGTCAAAATAGAGACATTTTCAGGGACAAGTCTAATATCTAAAATGATCCCCTGGAAAATAGGGACAGATGGCCCCTATGATATCAGACATAACAAGTTGCTTCATTACATCTTTATATCACTCACATTGTGCTGCCTTGGTAATTCTTTGTGACAGTGTTGCTTAAGATGTTTAATTTTACTATTTTACTGTGTCTTTTTTTATATATACCATGCATCCACCAAATACCTTTTTTTTTTGTATTACTAATCTATTTTTTTTTTTTTGGTTAACTGTGTCACTCATGGTCATTTCGCCTTCAGCTGGTCCGGTGCAACAGCTGGTTACCCTTGGTGCCGCTAAGGGCCCTATTATCACAATCCACATTTTCAAGGCCGACGTGATCATTTGTTTTTGTCTAAATTTGCACCGTGAAAATGTCAATTTTCACGAGAGTTTAGCATTGCGCTCTTACCAGGGAAGCAGACTCTGATAAGAGCCCATCCCTGTAAAGAGCAGGAAGCTAAGTGATAGCTCTTCCAGGTTCCAGTCCTCTGCGAATGCGTGGCCATAGACCAACACATGCTTCATCAGGGGCCTATAGTCTATTACCAGTAGGTAAATTCAACAGCATAGCAGCCCCTATAGGAACCTAGGAGTCACTGGTGTATATATAATGGGTGCAGTGTGTGGGGTCCAGGGGGCACACACTGCATACACTCACTGCACCCGTTTTGTCTCACGAGTCCCGCATCGGCAGCAGCACTGCAGAAACCACTGTGAAAATGTTGTGGCAGCCATTTTCCCAGCATTTCACGCATGCGCAGTAGGGAAATCACCAGGAAAATGGCCGCCATGCCTTTTTCTACAGAGACCTCAGCATGTGCACTAGACTCTGGGACAGCGCTAGGGTCTCCTAGTGACCCTAGTGCCCAGAGTCTACAACTCTGCCAGCAAGAGAGGAGAGGCCACGAATAGAGACTGCACACAGGTCTCCTCCTCTCTTGATGCACCGCTGCTATGGGGGCTGCTTTGTGGTCGGAAATGGAGGGACCACAGCAAATAATGGAGATATGCAGTCCCTCCATGTTAAGTCCTGGGGATTCTTACACCCCCTTCCCCCCCACCGACCGAAAATTGATGTTTCCGGGGGATATCACACAAATTTTCTTTAATAAATATGGCCATTAGGAGGTCTATTCATGAAGCAGTGAAAAGTGTGGAGAAGTGAGCCAGTGGAGAAGTTGCCCATGGCAACCAATCTGCATTAAAGTAACATTTATAATTTGCATACTATAAAACTATACGTAGCAGCTGATTGGTTGCCATGGGCAACTTCTCCAGTGTCTCACTTCTCCACTCTTTCCACTGCTTCATGAATAGACCCCATAGTGAGATTTTAATGATAATTTGAGGTGATAACAGGACTTTCATTACTTTAATAAATGTCGGTAAACAAATCCCTGACACCTGTTTTCAAGCAGGCCGCCTATACTCTATGTATAACAGAGTCTATTTACACGCAGTGTCTGCCTAGTGGAACCTACTGTATATAGCAATAATACCTTATTCTCCTGCTATACTGTGGTTGTGTTTCCCATTAGGTTGTTTTCGTGTTACTGGTCAGTGTCAGAATCATAAGACAAAATGATGACAAATATTAACCGTGCTACTTATTTACTGTAAATCACACCCTGGAGACGGTTAAAAGTGAAAACAGCGACTCACGCTCCTTATTTTAATAGGTCATAAATGAAGCTGAATATTTATACTTATGGAAAAATTATCCCTGAAGTGTATGAGAAATATGCTGGGAAAGAGGGAGACAAACACGGAGACACAACAAGGACATCTGACAGATTGAATTATTCAGAGTTCACATGTGTGTGTGTTTTTTTTAAAGGTAAACCATCAACAGATGTGACCATCCACCCCCTCCATCCCTCCTGTTTTGCTAAGATCTTAATCCAGTTGGGTAACTGCACTGGGAGTCTTATCGGCCACAGGTGAGGGTTCTAGCCATCTTCAATACTCAGTAGGCCAATCAGCCTGGCCCTACGTGAGCTAAAATGGATAGTTTCCCAGTGTGACCTGAACTCCCTCTGAAAATTCAGTAGATCAATGTCATTGTGGCTTTTAATTACCCCTCTGCTTCATCATTATTTCATGGGCTTTAATATGCCCTACAGGACACCGTCGCGGCTCACAGATAAACAACCACTGTTCACAACAGCCTCGAGAGGTTTCGGAAAAACACCTTTAGAAGACAGATCCCAATCTGCATAAGTAATTACCCTTGCAGCATTTGACCTCCTGATATTCACGTTGCAAAAAAATTATATTTACACCAAAGTTTTATTTGCTTGAATGTGAAATGTGCTTAGACAAAAAAGGATAATATTAAAAGGGACATAAAGCTTAGGGGCGTTCTTAAAACCTGTTGATTTGAGAAGCGGGGAGGATAAACACACAGCCAGGCATTTAAGGTCCACACGCAGTTCAACAAAGCAAGGAGCGCTGTTTGTTAGACGCTAAAACGGTCAGTCTAAGGCTGGTTGTTTCCAACGATGAAGGGGGGACAAATGCTGAGCGTGGGTAATAAGACGCCGGCTGGCAAGGAATAAAAATAAGTGATCAGTTCTGAGCTGTTGTGGAACAGTGGTGAGAGGCAGTCAGCGAAACGTGACGTGACAGGTTGCGTGTAGGCGTCTCTTTCTAATTTATATACATTAGTTCATCTCGGGAGTACATCAGTTAAATAACACCTGTCCTTTTTTTTTCTTTCCTCTTTTTATAATTAAGAGTCTTTTTCATTTTTGCTCTTAAATTAAGATGATTCCCTATTTGTTAGTGTCCTGATGAGCAAAAATATACAGATAAACTGGCATTGGAAGCTGTGTATATTCATGCGGGGGTCTTATTATTAAAGCATGGCTGCTCTGCCTTACGGCTCATCCACGGATCACAGAACCTGATTGTGACTCACTGTGGTTCTACACCAGATATACCCCCCCCCCCCCACCCCCATGGCCACCACCTTCCTGCTACCAAACAGCATGTTACTACTTGGGGCCACTGCACGCAATATTACTCGCAGATATTTGGACATCGGAGTTGTACCAAACCATCAGAATTGCGTACAACACTGAATCAGGCCCTAAGTACTTTTTAAGTATGTATATGTTTGCCTTTTTTTTTTTAATTTAACTATCCCCTAAACTATTATCTCCTTTCAAAATCCCTCTGGAGGAAAAACAAGTATGGCCGCTAGTCAATCACAGCCTGAAAAAAAATGACCAAGGTGAAAAAGTAAATACCACATTTACTTATATATATCCCTCATTTTTCATGGGATTACCGTTTTATCTGCGTTATCTATTTGTGTTTCTTTTCCTAATATAAGCAGAAATTAACAATGTTCCATGCTTACTTTATGCATATTTTATATTAATAATATATATAGCCGCAGGTCAATCATCATGACATGTTGCATTTAAGGAGCACATAGCAAAGTCTGATGCTATTATACAGTACATGGCGTATATTTATGTTTTCCAAATGATGGGAGCCTGGGACAGGGTGCGCCCCCCTCTAATCCACCCTCCAGTTTAGATAAGCTGAAGGCTGCATAAGCCTGAGGCCATATAAGCGATCAACTTTTTGTGATTGGTTGTTAAATGACTAAGCAGTTGCTAGGCAGATCAGTTTTCCCGGTTGGTTTTTTCCTATTGGTTTAAGGGGTTGTGCATCAGGATGAAGAGGAGGGTCTTAGGTTAGTATATAGGGGGTGGCCATCTTGCTAGACTCCCTCTTGCCTTTCAGTTTATGCCCCAGGAAGGATAAGTACTATTGCTTATTTTCACTGCCTGTAAATTGTTTTTGTTTTCTCTATCGTCCTAGTGGATGCTGGGGTTCCTGAAAGGACCATGGGGGAATAGCGGCTCCGCAGGAGACAGGGCACAAAAAGTAAAGCTTTAGGATCAGGTGGTGTGCACTGGCTCCTCCCCCTATGACCCTCCTCCAAGCCTCAGTTAGATTTTTGTGCCCGGCCGAGAAGGGTGCAATCTAGGTGGCTCTCCTAAAGAGCTGCTTAGAAAAGTTTAGCTTAGGTTTTTTATTTTACAGTGAGTCCTGCTGGCAACAGGATCACTGCAACGAGGGACTTAGGGGAGAAGAAGTGAACTCACCTGCGTGCAGGATGGATTGGCTTCTTGGCTACTGGACATTAGCTCCAGAGGGACGATCACAGGTACAGCCTGGATGGTCACCGGAGCCTCGCCGCCGGCCCCCTTGCAGATGCTGAAACGAGAAGAGGTCCAGAATCGGCGGCAGAAGACTCCTCAGTCTTCTTAAGGTAGCGCACAGCACTGCAGCTGTGCGCCATTTTCCTCTCAGCACACTTCACACGGCAGTCACTGAGGGTGCAGGGCGCTGGGAGGGGGGCGCCCTGGGAGGCAAATGAAAACCTTTTTTGGCTAAAAATACCTCACATATAGCCTCCGGGGGCTATATGGAGATATTTAACCCCTGCCAGAATCCGTTAAGAGCGGGAGACGAGGCCGCCGAAAAAGGGGCGGGGCCTATCTCCTCAGCACACAGCGCCATTTTCCCTCACAGAAAGGCTGGAGGGAAGGCTCCCAGGCTCTCCCCTGCACTGCACTACAGAAACAGGGTTAAAACAGAGAGGGGGGGCACTAATTTGGCGTTAGAAATATATAAAAAAGATGCTATAAGGGAAAACACTTATATAAGGTTGTCCCTATATAATTATAGCGTTTTTGGTGTGTGCTGGCAAACTCTCCCTCTGTCTCTCCAAAGGGCTAGTGGGTCCTGTCCTCTATCAGAGCATTCCCTGTGTGTGTGCTGTGTGTCGGTACGTGTGTGTCGACATGTATGAGGACGATGTTGGTGAGGAGGCGGAGCAATTGCCTGTAATGGTGATGTCACTCTCTAGGGAGTCGACACCGAAATGGATGGCTTATTTAGGGAATTACGTGATAATGTCAACACGCGCCAAGGTCGGTTGACGACATGAGACGGCCGACAAACAATTAGTACCGGTCCAGACGTCTCAAAAACACCGTCAGGGGTTTTAAAACGCCCGTTTACTTTAGTCGGTCGACACAGACACAGACAGGGACACTGAATCCAGTGTCGACGGTGAATAAACAAACGTATTCCTTATTAGGGCCACACGTTAAGGGCAATGAAGGAGGTGTTACATATTTCTGATACTACAAGTACCACAAAAGAGGGTATTATGTGGGATGTGAAAAAACTACCGTAGTTTTTCCTGAATCAGATAAATTAAATGAAGTGTGTGATGATGCGTGGGTTCCCCCCGATAGAAAATATGGGCGGTATACCCTTTCCCGCCAGAAGTTAGGGCGCGTTGGGAAACACCCCTTATGGTGGATAAGGCGCTCACACGCTTATCAGAACAAGTGGCGGTACCGTCTATAGATAGGGCCGTCCTCAAGGAGCCAGCTGACAGGAGGCTGAAAAAAATATCATAAAAAGTATATACACACATACTGGTGTTATACTGCGACCAGCGATCGCCTCAGCCTGGATGTGCAGAGCTGGGGTGGCTTGGTCGGATTCCCTGACTAAAAATATTGATACCCTTGACAGGGACAGTATTTTATTGACTATAGAGCATTTAAAGGATGTATTTCTATATATGCGAGATGCACAGAGGGATATTTGCACTCTGGCATCAAGAGTAAGTGCGATGTCCATATCTGCCAGAAGATGTTTATGGACACGACAGTGGTCAGGTGATGCAGATTCCAAACGGCACAAAGGTGTATTGCCGTATAAAGGAAGAGGAGTTATTTGGGGTCGGTCCATCGGACCTGGTGGCCACGGCAACTGCTGGAAAATCCACCGTTTTTACCCTAAGTCACATCTCTGCAGAAAAAGACACCGTCTTTTCAGCTTCAGTCCTTTCGTCCCTATAAGAGTCATATCTGCCCAGGGATAGAGGAAAGGGAAGAAGACTGCAGCAGGCAGCCCATTCCCAGGAACAGAAGCGTTCCACCGCTTCTGACAAGCTCTCAGCATGACGCTGAGACCGTACAGGACCCCTGGATCCTACAAGTAGTATCCCAGGGGTACAATTTGGAATGTCGAGACGTTTCCCCTGCGCAGGCTCCTGAAGTCTGCTTTACCAAGGTCTCCCTCCGACAAGGAGGCAGTATGGGAAAAAATTCACCAGCTGTATTCCCAGCAGGTGATAATTAAATTACCCCTCCTACAACAAGAAAAGGGGTATTATTCCACACTATATTGTGGTACTGAAGCCAGAAGGCTAGGTGAGACCTATTCTAAATCTAAAAAAATTTGAACACTTACAAAGGTTCAAATCAAGATGGAGTCACTCAGAGCAGTGATAATGAACCGGGAAGAAGGGGACTATCTGGTGTCCCAAGACATCAGGGATGCTTACCTCCATGTCCCAAATTTGCCCTTATCACTAAGGGTACCTCAGGTTCGTGGTACAGAACTGTCACTATCAGTTTCAGACGCTGCCGTTTGGATTGTCCACGGCACCCCGGGTCTTTACCAAGGTAATGGCCGAAATGATGGTTCTTCTTCGAAGAAAAGGCGTCTTAATTATCCCTTACTTGGACGATCTCCTGATAAGGGCAAAGTCCAGGGAACAGTTGGAGGTCGGAGTAGCACTATCTTGGATACTGTTACAACAGCAGGGGTGGATTCTAAATATTCCAAAATCGCAGCTGATCCCGACAACAAGTCTCCTGTGCTTAGGGATGATTCTGGACACAGTCCAGAAAAAGGTGTTTCTCCCGGAAGAGAAAGCCAGGGAGTTATCCGAGCTAGTCAGGAACCTCCTAAAATCAGTGCATCATTGCACAAGGGCCATGGTAAAAAAATGGTGACTTCCTTCGAAGCAATTCCAGTCGGCAGATTTCATGCAAGAACTTTTCAGTGGGATCTGCTGGACAAATGGTCCGGATCGCATCTTCAGATGCATCAGCGGATAACCCTATATCCAAGGACAAGGGTGTCTCTCCTGTGGTGGTTACAGAGTGCTCATCTTCTAGAGGGCCGCAGATTCGGCATTCAGTTTTGGATGTTGGTGACCACGGAGGCCAGCCCGAGAGGCTGGGGAGCAGTCACACAAGGAAAAAATTTCCAGGGAGTGTGATCAAGTCTGGAGATTTTTCTCCACATAAATATAGCTAAGGGTAAATTTATAATGCTCTAAGCTTAGCAAGACCTCTGCTTCAAGGTCAGCCGGTATTGATCCAGTGGGATAAAACATCACGGCAGTCGCCCACGTAAATAGACAGGGCGGCACAAGAAGCAGGAGGGCAGTGGCAAAAACTGCAAGGACTTTTCGCTGGGCGGAAAATCATGTGATAGCACTGTCAGCAGTGTTTCATTCCGGGAATGGAAACTGGGAAGCAGACTTCCTCAGTAGGCACGACCTCCACCCGGCAGAGTGGGAACTTCATGGGGAAGTTTTCCACATAATTGTAAACCGTTGGGAATTACCAAAGGTGGACATGATGGCGTCCCGTCTGAACAAAAAACGGGACAGGTATTGCGCTAGGTTAAGAGACCCTCAGGCAATAGCTGTGGACGTTCTGGTAACACCGTGGGTGTACCAGTCGGTGTATATGTTCCATCCTCTGCTTTTCATACCTAAGGTACTGAGAATTATAAGACGTAGAGGAGTAAGAACTATACTCATGGCTCCGGATTGGCCAAGAAGGACTTGGTACCCGGAACTTCAAGAGATGCTCACAGAGGACTTATGGCCTCTGCCGCTAAGAAGGGACTTGTTTCAGCAAGTACCATGTCTGTTCCAAGACTTACCGCAGCTGCGTTTGACGGCATGGCGGTGGAACGCCGGATCCTAAGGGAAAAGGCATTCAGGAAGAGGTCATTCCTACCCTGGTCAAAGCCAGAAAGGAGGTGACCGCACAACATTATCACCACATGTGGCGAAAATATGTTGCGTGGTGTGAGGCCAGGAAGGCCCCTTGAAGAAATTTCAACTCGGTCGATTCCTGCATTTCTTGCAAACAGGAGTGTCTATGGGCCTCAAATTGGGGTCCATTAAGGTTCAAATTTCGGCCCTGTCGATTTTTCTTCCAGAAAAAATTGGCTTCAGTTCCTGAAGTCCAGAAGTTTGTCAAGGGAGTATTGCATATACAACCCCCTTTTGTGCCTCCAGTGGCACTGTGGGATCTCAACGTAGTTCTGGGATTCCTCAAAACACATTGGTTTAAAACCAGTCAAATCTGTGGATTTGAAGCATCTCACATGAAAAGTGAACATGCTCTTGGACCTGGCCTGGACCAGGCGAGTGTCAAATTGGTGGTTTTTTTCTCAAAAAAGCCCATATCTGTTTGTCCATTCGGACAGGGCAGAGCTGCGGACTCGTCCCCAGTTCTCTCCCTAAGGTGGTGTCAGTGTTTCACCTGAACCAGCTTATTGTGGTGTCTTGCGCCTACTATGGACTTGGAGGACTCCAAGTTGCTAGATGTGGTCAGGGCCCTGAAAATATAGGTTACAGGACGGCTGGAGTCAGGAAAACTGACTTGCTGTTATCCTGTATGCACCCAACAAACTGGGTGCTCTTGCTTTTAAGCAGACTTTTGCTAGTTGGATGTGTAATACAATTCAGCTTGCACATTCTGTGGCAGGCCTGCCACAGCCAAAATATGTAAATGCCCATTCCACAAGGAAGGTGGGCTCATCTTGGGCGGCTGCCCGAGGGGTCTCGGCTTTACAACTTTGCCGAGCGGCTATTTAGTCAGGGGCAAACACGTTTGTAAAATCCTACAAATTTGATACCCTGGCTAAGGAGGACCTGGAGTTCTCTCATTCGGTGCTGCAGAGTCATCCGCACTCTCCCGCCCGTTTGGGAGCTTTGGTATAATCCCCATGGTCCTTTCAGGAACCCCAGCATCCACTAGGACGATAGAGAAAATAAGAATTTACTTACCGATAATTCTATTTCTCGGAGTCCGTAGTGGATGCTGGGCGCCCATCCCAAGTGCGGATTATCTGCATTACTTGTACAGAGTTACAAAAATCGGGTTGTTATTGTTGTGAGCCGTCTGTTCAGAGGCTCCTCTGTTATCATACTGTTAACTGGGTTCAGATCACAGGTTGTACAGTGTGATTGGTGTGGCTGGTATGAGTCTTACCCGGGATTCATAAATTCTTCCTTATTGTGTACGCTCGTCCGGGCACAGTACCTAACTGAGGCTTGGAGGAGGGTCATAGGGGGAGGAGCCAGTGCACACCACCTGATCCTAAAGCTTTACTTTTTGTGCCCTGTCTCCTGCGGAGCCGCTATTCCCCCATGGTCCTTTCAGGAACCCCAGCATCCACTACGGACTCCGAGAAATAGAATTATCGGTAAGTAAATTCTTATTTTTTTTTTTGAATTTCATTTGCCTTCTCTAGGGCATTATACAGTGCTGTGCCCCCTCTCTGCGTGTCATTGTCTACTTTTGCAGATTCTCCCCCCTCTGCCATGCCTCGTCCAAAACGTGCAGCTCCCCCCCCCGGCGCCTCGTGGATGCGGGGAGCGCCTTCCGCTCCCGCTCCCCGAGCGTTGCGCCACAGAGAGGACTTCCCCCTGTTTCAGACAGGCGGCGGGGACGGGCAGTTACAGCCCGCTCCCCTGCCGCACGGAGACGGGCGGCCAGCGGCCGCTCGTCACGTGGTGCCGATGCGCGCGGCTCGGCCGGGCCGCGCGTCCCGGCGCTCGCAGCGGGACGGGCCTCTCCTCTCCCTCCTGCCTCGGGCGTCTGCAGCACTTCCCCTCCGGCGGCCGGCGGCCGCTCTGCACGTGGCGCGGGTGCGCGCGGTCCGGCTGGGCCGCGCTCCCCGGCGCCTCCCGCGGGCGAAACGACTTCCCTCCCTCCTTCCATAAGTGCCTCCGGCCCTCCTCCTCCATCCCCGCGGTCGGCTCTCGGCGGCGTCCTGGGGGCACAAGCTGTGCCGGACGGCCGCGGCAGAGCTGCGGGGGGCGAGGGGGGGGTCAATATGCAGCTGGGGGATATGAGCCCAGGGCAGCGGGTAGCGGCTCCCGCTGTCCCCGGGACAATACAGGGCCCCATACTACCCCCCTCCAGCGGGGGGTTTAGCACACCGCACCTCAATTTAAATAATATTGGGCCGTTTGGGCCTAGTGTCGCCGGGGCGGGGGACGTGGCAGCGGCGGCCGCCACACCCGCCCCGGCGGCAGTCACATGGCAGGGTTTTCCCCCGGCCTCGGTGGCCTGCTCGGGCTCCTCCTGGGTGTCAGACGCCCCGACGCCATTAACGGCGCCCCCGCTCGTCGATTTTCAAACCCCTCTCCACACCCTTCCCGGTCCTTTTCAGTTTGGGTCCACACAGACATCCGTCTCGGCGGCTTATATGACGCCCGGCGGGGCGCTTTCGGTAGCAGCGCAGCAAGGCTTCGCGGGGAGCCAGTCCTTCCCCGGGGGTTTTGCGTGGCCTCCGGCTCCAGCATTCCCCTTAGCCGCCAGCATGCCTTCCATGGGCTTCATGACGGTGTCCGGCACACAGTTTTCCCCGCACGGGGCCAGCGCGGGCGCCGGCGTGCAGTCCACGTGGTCGGTCGGTGGCCCCCGAGTCGCGGTGCCCTTGCCGGCCCTTGCGGGCCTGCAGTCAGGGCAGGCACCGGGCGGTGGGTATCAGGTGGCACAGAGTTGGCCCCCTCTCGCGGCGCCCCCTCAGTTCCTTCCGGCGTCATACGGATGGGCGGGGGCGGGCGGCTGCCCGCCGCATACGGCGTGGCGGCCGTCTTACCCCGCGAGTTTCGGTGCAGTGAGCGGGTCAGCCTTTACGCAGTCGATCGGGTACACCTCGGCGGGGGCCCCCTCCCTGCAGCTGCCGGGCGGCCATCCGCCACGGAACGGGGGGACGGGCTCTCCGCCTCCGCATTTGCGGACAAGTGTTAATGATGTTCTGGTTCCCCCGGTGCCGGTTGTCCCCTCTTTTTCTCCCTTGCAGGTTCCGTCTAATTCAGGGGCTACGCCCGTCACGAGGCGAAGGTCACGGACAAGCGCGACTGCGAACGTGGAGGTACGGCCATCAGCGGAGGCGGGTGCAGCGGACGACGCGGTTCCGGGTCCTTCAAACTCCGGTGAGCTAAATATTCCTTTACACGTTTCAACTTGTAGTTCCTCGTCTTCTAGCAGCGTATCATCCGGCTCTCCGCGGCGCCCGCGTAAATTAGCTAGGCTCATCGCGCGGCGAATGGCCAAGGAGGCGCACAAGGTGGCCGCTCCTGCGCAGGTGGTCCCCTCCGACCCTCCCCGTTACGGCGAGATGGTACATTGCGCCAACACGGCAGTTACAAGGGGGGTTCGTAAGCGCATGCGGGAAAAAATACGTAAGGGGAAGTATGTAGACATATTCACCCTTACAGAGGAAATGCGGCAGGGTTTTGACGCGGCCAAGAAACCGGGTGGTATTGGGGAAAATGCGTTTCGCAATTTTCACCAGTGGCTGCGTGGGTTTTTGGTGTTCATGGCTTGCTACACGGAATCGCGTCCCGCGGAGTATGCCAACTTGGTGAAATATTTGTTTTTAGTACACGATATGTACTTAAAATCCAAGGGTTCCGCGTGGCGGGATTACGACGAGAAGTTTCGTCGCAATCAGGATGGCAACCCCATCCTGCCCGCGGGTTTTAAGGATGTTGAGGTGTGGTTGGAGGTCACGCAGCAGGTCAAACCCACCCCGGACGTCACGGCCAAGAAGCCCGGGGCGGCCGGGGCGGTGGCTTCTCGATTGACGGGAAAAGGCAAGTGCTTTGCCTACAACGACGGCAAATGCGGCAAAGGAACGGGCTGTCGTTTTCGCCACTCATGCAGGTTGTGCGGAGCCAGTCACCCGGCCAAGGAATGCACCGCGGCGACAGGCGGTAAGCCTGCCGCTTCCACCGAGGCCGGTGGAATTGGCAAGTAAGGCCTTCTCCCCGATTATAGTTCCCGAGTTGCAGCGCTGGCTTACCTTGTACCCCGATGAGTCGGCGGCATCGTTTCTCTTGCAGGGCTTTCAGCACGGTTTTCGTTTGCCAATCCCGGATTCGGTGTATGTGGTTGCACGCCAGAATTTGAGATCGGCTCGGGAATTCCCGCAGGAAGTCCGGCGGAAGGTTGACGGGGAGATTGGGCTGGGGCGCATGGCTGGGCCCTACGCCCTTTCCCCGTTGCCCTCCTTGTGCATTTCCCCAGTAGGGGTAGTGCCCAAGAAGGCCATAGGTAAGTTTCGTTTGATACAGCACTTGTCGCACCCGCCGGGGCTGTCGGTCAACGACGCTATCCCGGAAGCCCAATGCAGAGTTCGATATCAGTCGTTTGACGACGCGCTGCGATTAGTGCGGGATTGTGGTCCGGGGAGTCTGTTGGCAAAATTGGACGTGGAGTCGGCCTTTCGGCTACTCCCGCTACACCCAGATTCCCTGCGGTTTCTGGGTTTCAAAATAGGGGGCGAATTCTACGTCGATCGGTGTCTCCCCATGGGTTGCTCTGTCTCCTGCGCCTACTTTGAGTGCTTTAGCACGTTTTTGCACTGGTGCGTCCAGACCGCCTCCGGGCAGATGGGGGTGGCTCACTACCTGGATGACTTTCTTTTTGTAGGCCCCGGAGACAGTTCGGTCTGTGGGGACATTCTCTCGGTGGCCAGGTCGTTATTCTGCGCTTTAGGGTTACCGGTTGCGCAGGATAAGTGCGAGGGTCCTTGCACTTGTCTTAGCTATTTAGGTATCGAGATTGACACGGTAGGGGGGTGCTGTCGCTTGCCCGAGGATAAGGTGCGGAAACTATTGGGTTTGATTACAGACTGTTTAGGAAAACGCAGGGTTCGGCTTAAACAGGTGCAGTCCTTGCTTGGTTCTCTCAATTTTGCGTGTCGGATTATCCCCATGGGTAGGATTTTCTGTCGCAAACTTGAGCGGGCCACCGCGGGGACGGTTCGACAGAATCACTCCGTGTACCTTTCCCGCGAGATCAAGGATGATTTGCGGATTTGGGTCTCGTTCCTGGTGTCCTTCAACAGGGAAGTGTTGTGGCCCGCTCCTTGTTGTTCCAGTAAGCAGCTGCAGTTGTTCACGGATGCTTCAGGCAGTCGAGGTTTCGGCGCGTTCTTCGCTGGCTCATGGTGCGCTGCGGCCTGGCCGGCATCTTGGGTAACGCGTGGGTTTACCAAGAACCTGCTTCTGCTGGAATTGTTCCCGATCTTAGTGGCGCTTGAGTTATGGGCCGGACGGTTCGCAAATAGGGACATTTTGTTTCTTTGCGACAACTTAGGGGTAGTGCATGCGATTAATAACCAGCGTTCCTCATCTCCGCAGGCGCTGCGATTGCTAAGGCATTTAGTGTTGGTTTGTTTGCAGCGCAATATTAATTTTAGGGCTCGCCACGTACCTGGAGTTGACAATGGAATTGCGGATGCATTGTCCCGGTTCCAGTTTGACAAATTCAGGACGTTGGTTCCGGGAGCGGAGGCAGAGGGGTTACAGTGCCCACCTTCTGTCTGGCAGATGGTCGAAGCGGTTTAACGGCGTTGGCCAGGTGTGCACTGGCTCCCTCTACGCTACGAGCGTATGATGCTGCATGGCGGGATTGGTCAGCCTTTCAGAGTAGGTACGGGGTAGCAGGTGAGTCCTCGGCCGACGCCCTGTTGACCTTTGTTTGGGAGCATTACCAAAACGGTAGGTCAAAAGCGGCCATGGCTACTGCCCTTGCGGGCATCGCCTTTCACTCGCGACTCCACGGGACAACGGACCCCACGGGGACGTTTGTCCTTTCCAGAGCGCTGAAAGGTTGGGCTAGGTTGCACCCGGCGCCTGCGGATTCACGTAGGCCTATAACGTTGCAGCTGCTAGCGGAATTGCTGCGTGTGCTACCTCGGATTGCGTCCTCGGAATTTGAGGTGGCATTGTTTAGTAGCGCGTATGCCCTGGCCTTTTTCGGGGCTTTTCGGGTGAGCGAGCTAGTGGCGAGCAGCAAGGCGTCCCGGGAATCGGGTCTGCTCTACGAGAATGTGCGCTTGCAGGAGGGCCTGTTGCTCTGTAGGATTGTGCGGTCCAAGACAGATCAAACAGGTCGGGGTCGCTGGTTGTCCTTGGAGGCTCAGGGAGGTATGGGCGTTTGCCCGCTGCGGTTGACGCAAGAGTATGTGCGGTTAAGACCTCCGGGGGGCAACCAGTTGCTGGTGCACGCGCAGTTGGACCCTCTGACAAAGTTTCAGTTCTCATCGGTGTTCAAGAAATGTTTGACGGCGTTGGGCTTGCAGGAGGCGGACTTCGGTACTCATTCCTTTCGGATTGGGGCGGCTACCCATGCGGCGGCCGCTGGTTCATCACCAGCGGCTATTCGGGAGTTGGGTCGCTGGAAGTCGGCCTCCTATAAGTCCTATGTCCGTATAGATAAGTTATAAGTGCGCCTGTTGCGCTAACCCAAAAACGTGTTTACTCGTCGTTTTTTGAACGCTTACCGTTCAGGAATCGAGGGTGTGAAGCGAATTTTTAAAATTTTTCCTCCGAGGGGGCCTAATTTCAATTGGCTGTTCTACCAAGGTCCACGGGAGGTTTTTTGAGTTTTCTCCTTCACTTGGGTTTTATTGGTTACGTTGTGTTTAAGTTACAGATTATGTGCATAATCTGACATTAGGATATTTTCTTTTACAGCTGTCAGCAATTTTGGAGACCACATATGGATGGTTGGTCATTCATATGTTTTTTGGGCGGAGAAACATCCCATGGCATCTAGGGCGACTGAGATTTTTGGGTCCCGGCAATTTAGATGGTTAGGTGTTAGGGGCATGTTATGGGGTGATTTGTTGCGCGTCCTTTTTT
This sequence comes from Pseudophryne corroboree, assembly GCF_028390025.1. Classification (NCBI taxonomy): domain Eukaryota; kingdom Metazoa; phylum Chordata; class Amphibia; order Anura; family Myobatrachidae; genus Pseudophryne; species Pseudophryne corroboree. Next base: position 167,080,021 of record NC_086455.1, on the reverse strand, counting down.
CTAGGGAGCGCCGCTGGGGTCGCCCCAGTTGTATTATCATTCATCTGGGTGGTAATGATCTGGGCCGAGTTAAAGGCATAGACTTGATTTTGTCTATAAAGGCGGATGTGGTGGCGATACGTTGTCACTGGCCTGGGGTATGCATTGTCTGGTCGGAAATGGTGCCCCGTTTCCATTGGCGTGGTGCGGTGCGTTTCTCGGCGCTGGAGAAAGCACGCAAAAAGGTGAACTCGACGGTGTCTCTGTTTGTCAAGGCCATAGGCGGAGTGGCAATTAAGCATCCTCTGCTGGTGCTGCGGAACAGGCAGTTCTATAGAGACGATGGGGTTCACCTTTCTCCGGAAGGAGTGCAGTTTTTTCTGGAAGATATTTTCGGTCTTTTTCGTTAGAGCTAGTTAGTTTCTGGTTGGTTAAGGTTCTGTTTGCGGATGGCGGTGGCGGTTTGGAAAACCTTGGTGGCGGGAAATCGCTGCCAACCAGCTGTCACACAGGCATAAGTGGTCATTGTGGGGCTCCCTCTTTAAATGGACGGCAGGTGTGTCCTTTTCTTGCGGTTGGACATTTAGACGTTCCCCTGCGGGAACCGAACGTTTGCCAGAGAAAGAGGGGTAAGGCCAGCACAATGCGGGTTATGCGGGAAGGAGGCGGGGTATGTGTACTCCCCTCCTTGGTTTGGTGGTTTGTCATCTAGGTGACGGGTGCTGGTGTTTGGCAGCGGTTTTCTGTTTGCCATCCTCCAAACTAAAGTTAATATATATTCAATTCAATTCTAATTCGGCCTCAATTATTAGTTTAAAGAGTTGGTCAGCGATTAATAAACATCGTCTGACCTTTAACTCCAGCTACTGTGTCCGTGTCTTTATTTCAGTGTGTGGTGTGGTTTTATTTAGTGATAAGCTAGCTTAAGTAAAAGGTTTATGTAATCACAATAAAGTTATGAGCGGCTTAGATAAGCTGAAGGCTGCATAAGCCTGAGGCCATATAAGCGATCAACTTTTTGTGATTGGTTGTTAAATGACTAAGCAGTTGCTAGGCAGATCAGTTTTCCCGGTTGGTTTTTTCCTATTGGTTTAAGGGGTTGTGCATCAGGATGAAGAGGAGGGTCTTAGGTTAGTATATAGGGGGTGGCCATCTTGCTAGACTCCCTCTTGCCTTTCAGTTTATGCCCGCCCGCCCTCCCAGAATGCGTCTACGTTTTTTGTTCTTGCTGTGGGCTATTGAAAGCCAGATTGGCGGGAAATCGCTTCCAACCAGCTGTCACACAGGCATAAGTGGTCATTGTGGGGCTCCCTCTTTAAATGGACGGCAGGTGTGTCCTTTTCTTGCGGTTGGACATTTAGACGTTCCCCTGCGGGAACCGAACGTTTGCCAGAGAAAGAGGGGTAAGGCCAGCACAATGCGGGTTATGCGGGAAGGAGGCGGGGTATGTGTACTCCCCTCCTTGGTTTGGTGGTTTGTCATCTAGGTGACGGGTGCTGGTGTTTGGCAGCGGTTTTCTGTTTGCCATCCTCCAAACTAAAGTTAATATATATTCAATTCAATTCTAATTCGGCCTCAATTATTAGTTTAAAGAGTTGGTCAGCGATTAATAAACATCGTCTGACCTTTAACTCCAGCTACTGTGTCCGTGTCTTTATTTCAGTGTGTGGTGTGGTTTTATTTAGTGATAAGCTAGCTTAAGTAAAAGGTTTATGTAATCACAATAAAGTTATGAGCGGCTTAGTGATTCTGAGAATCAGCTTACATCCTGCCATAGGCGCTGGAACGGGAGGGGGGGGGGGGGGGGGGTCATGGGGGCACCGGTCATTGACTTGATAACACTATGAAAGCAGCCGCCTGCATGTTGCATGAGGTTCTCTGTAGTCCTAGAGCAAAGCTCTGTGTACCGTAGCGATAAGCTCCCAAACCAACCCCAAACTACAACTCCCGCCAGCATGCAGGTAAGAGGCACTATTGGCTGCATGTGTTCCCAGAGCTGCGCGGTAGCGTTGTGTCAGTGCTGTCTGTGAGTAAGGAGACTGGGGGACAACATACAGAGGCCAAATCAGCTAGGTAGGTGACGCGGCAGGTGACTCCAACCGCCCCTGTGCGGGGGGCGACATTCAGCAATATCTGGGCACCAAAATGAAATTATATCTTGGGCCTCCCCAACGTAAAAAATTCTGATGCCCCAACTTAAAAAGTTCTACTGAGTGTATTTACTCGAGGGCTGGCAAAGCAGACCACCTTTATGTGAACAGAGATGAGTGCCTGCCTCTCAACGTGCAGGACCGCAATATTCACGGTCAGACATCCGTAATTCTTAGGTAATAAAATGGTATTTCCCAGTTTCCTCACAAAATGATGCAATGTTACTAAACTGGGGCTGACGCCCACATGTCACTGGCCACACCCACACAGCAATGGCCACACCTTCTCCACTTCTCACAATAGGCTCTCGATCATTTTCATCCCCAGGCCCATGCGGCCCTTAATCTGACCCCGTCCAGACCCCGTAGCCTCCTCATAAATAACTATATAATTGTACCTGAAATTTGCAGCCCTCACTGTGCATAAGTGAAAGAGATTGCAAAATCTCTTGAAAGTGTTCTATAGACATTGGGGGTCATTCCGACCCGATCGCTCGCTGCAGTTTATCGCAGCGATCAGGACGGAACTGCATATGCGCCGGCAGAGGCGGTCGCTGGGCGGGAGGGGGCTGGACGGCGGCGTCAAGCCGCCGTTTAGGGGGCCCGGTCCAGCCAATGCAGGCGTGGCCGGACCGTTGGGGGGGTGGGCCGCGGCAGCTGCGTGACGTCACACGCAGCCGCTGCGACCCGGGGCAGCGAAGAGGTTCTCTCTGCCAGCCACAGGAGCTGCTCTGACCGGGAGTCACTCCTCAAATGCAAAAGCATCGCCGCTGTACGATGCTTTTGCATTTCTGCGGAGGGGGGGGCAGCACTAACATGCGGGGCGGACTAGCCCTGTGCTGGGCGTTCCCCCGCATGTCTGAGTGCCTGATCGTAGCTACGATCAACTCGGAATGACCCCCATTAGCACGCGCGAGCTATCTGGGCCAGAGGGGGTCATTCCGAGTTGTTCGCTCTGTATTTTTTTCTCGCAATGGAGCGATTAGTCGCTAATGCGCATGCGCAATGTCCGCAGTGCGACTGCGCCAAGTAAATTTGCTATGCAGTTTGGTATTTTACTCACGGCATTACGAGGTTTTTTCTTCGTTCTGGTGATCGGAGTGTGATTGACAGGAAGTGGGTGTTTCTGGGCGGAAACTGGCCGTTTTATGGGTGTGTGCGAAAAAACGCTGCCGTTTCTGGGAAAAACGCTGGAGTGGCTGGAGAAACGGAGGAGTGTCTGGGCGAACGCTGGGTGTGTTTGTGACGTCAAACCAGGAACGACAAGCACTGAACTGATCACAGATGCCGAGTAAGTCTGGAGCTACTCAGAAACTGCTAAGAGGTGTGTGGTCGCAATTTAGAGAATCTTTCGTTCGCAATTTTAAGAAGCTAAGATTCACTCCCAGTAGGCGGCGGCTTAGCGTGTGTAAAGCTGCTAAAAGCAGCTTGCGTGCGAACAACTCGGAATGACCCCCAGAGTACGTCCCTGTGACAGCTGACTCAAGAAGAGAGAGAGACAGGGAGGGAGAGTGCCCCCTCAGTCACCTCTAGAGCACAAATTGCAGTTTACAACCTCTCCAGAACATATTTTAGTTGAACCGTTGCTAGGTGTTAAGATAATACTCACAATTTTTGCACGCCGGCTAAGGTGAACCTATGTGGCAAGGACCGTGTGGTGAAATCACATTTCGTTTCAATTGACCTAACTCCCATTTGCGCGCAGCACAAAAATCATTTGATTTTCTTATTTTTTTGTGTGCGTCCTGCGTCCATCTGTTATTTATCTAAATATGTAAATTTTTGAAGTATAAAAAAAAAAATCCCCAAAAAAACATGTAGATTATTTTGTTGAATGCGACCGATGACGCCGCTTAATTATCTGGGTTGTTTTAAAAAAAAATATAAATTTCAAAAAGCTACTGGTAAAAATTCTGCAGATAAACAAAAACAAAAACCGTATGCCCTGATTTTTCTGTTTTCCGGAGAAATGTATTCAGTGTGACTCCTGTGTAGTGAGCGCAGTAAAACACCTTAATCCCTGGTTGGAGAAGGCAATACCTTAACAGATGTATGCCTTCTACCTTCCTCCCGGCCATGCTGCAACAACAAACCTTTATTTTTACTTGTCTGCTGTAGCAGGGAATAAAGGAGGCAGCAGAACAATAAAACAGTGAGGTAGTCTCAGGAGCCGGTCTGCGATGCAATAGTAATGACAGATTTTAATGTGGCAGGAGAGATTGACAGAGAAATGACTTCTGAACAAGCGTAGACCAGATGGAATGCTCGCGACTGAGCGGAGGATGGGGGGGGGGCACAAGACGAAGGACAGCGCAGGGTGGATACTTTACAATGCAGAATAAATACAGAGGGAATCCAAAGATGATAACTTTATATTATTTCATCTAAAACCTGAATGCATAATATATAGGCATGGAAAAAATGTAAACTAAGCAAAGTTACCTGGTTTGTATAAAGTTTAATGCAGCCTTATATATAGCATAATTAGCAACATAGTCCGGTAACGTTATATACATCTATATATATATATATATATATATATATATATACATACATACATACATACATTACAAACACATATACATATATGTATATAATTATAGCTATCCATAGTGCCTATCTATCTATTTACAGTATATATTTATCTATCTCTATATATGATTTATTTATTACCAGTTGTTTATATAGCACACACATATTCCGCAGCGCTTTACAGAGAATATTTACCCATTCACATCAGTCCCTGCCCCAGTGGAGATTACACTCTATATTCCCTACAACATTTATACACACACACAGTCATACAGTTACTTTTGTCAGAAGCCAATTAACCTACCAGTATATTTTTGGATTGTGGGAGGAAACCCACACAAGTACGGGGAGAATATACAAACTCCACACAGTTAGGACCATGGTGGGAATTGAACCCATGACCTCAGTGCTGTGATGAGGCAGTAATGCTAACCACTACACCATCTGTACTGCCCTGTATATATATATGTGTGTATATATATATATATATATACATATATACATACAGTATCTATCTATCTATCTATCTATCTATCTATCTATCTATCTATCTATCTATCTATCTATCTATCATTCGTCTAGATCTATCTCCTATATAATAGCCCTATTCTGTGACCTTGTGATTAATTTGCTAACACTGGGCGGAGTCACAACAGTGGGCGGAGTTATTCAAATGAGTCACAGAGATCTGGCCAAATCTATAGGAGACTAGGAGCAGAAGCAGATAGTATGGGCATGTCACAGGCAGGGGTGCATACCTCCCAGCTTTCTGCAGGAGCTTTCTCCAGGCAGAAGGAGGGACACACACTCGGCGAAAAGGGGGCGTGGCTTCACGGGAGGGCCCCGTTTTCGTCAGTGAGGGGGCATGCCCAGCGCTCTGTGAGCTGCTGGCATGCTCCCAGGGGCTGATTATGAGTCTGGGGGGCCCAGGGCACTTGAGACAGGGGAGCCCTATCTCATTGCTGTGCCTGCTGGGGGTTGGGGGGCGTGGCCTAATCGCGGCCCGCGCGGCCACGCCCCCTTATGCAAATTTCGATTTTTATTTTTTTTATGGGATTTTGGCCCCTCAGCTAGGGCTAAATCCAGAGGAGGTGGTCGCTCCCCCTACACACCCGCACAGGCAGAAGAAAGCAGGGAGACTGCTGCCTCCCTGCAACACCACAGACCTGCCAATATGCAGCAGCGTGTGCTGACTGTAGCACAATGCTGCCGCTGTTACTGGCAGGACGGGGGGGGGGGGGGCTTCTGAGCTGGGACAGAGCTACTCTAGCCGGGGGGTCCCCTAAAACTGTGGGGCCAACGGTACGTATCCCCTGCCCCCCCCCCCACCTTAATCCGGCTCTGCTGCTGGAACCCCCCCATTAATCCGTACCCCCTGATGCCCCCTCTCCCTCTGTCTCCACTATTCACCGCTGCTCTGCTAAGCAGAACAGCGAGTACAGGAGCTTTCCAACTGCCCCCCCACCGCCGGTCACTGCGACCCGCGGGTGGGACAGCGGGACAGACCCCAAAAAATGGGACTGTCCCGCGAAAATCGGGACATTTGGGAGGTATGGGGGTGTGTGAGGGGTATGTCATACAGACAGACGGGCACCGGCTCACTGTGTGCTTGACCCCCCACATCGGCATACTCAGCAGGGTCTCTCTGGTGCGGAGGAGCGTCACTTTCTGGCACACTCCACGCTTCTTAGCTGCAGTTTAGTGAGGCACCTGCCGCTGTGCAGGTTCCATACTGCCTCTGTTATCTCCAGCCCTGGCAACCCCACCGCTAGCTGCAGCGCTGCCACCCGCAGTGGAGTGCGCCCAGCTCATTCACACACTTTAGCTGGCGGGTAGCGCTGCAGAAATCCAAAATGCTTGCAGGCTCTGACCCACTCCTCCCTCCAGCCGCAGCGTCTCCTGGGAGCTAACCAGTCACTCCCAGTCTCCCCTTACCACAGTGCCCGGAAGCCGTGAGGTCCGCGCCACGTGCATGCTATGACCCCCTCCTCCCTCCAGCAGCAGCGTCTCCTGGGAGCTAACCAGTCATTTCCAGTCTCACCTTACCACAGTGCCCGGCAGCTGCGCGAGGTCTGCGGTGTGTGACTGAGGAGGGGGGGAGGGATGCGGACGGGCAGAGGAAGCAGGACTCCAGCCTGAGAGAGTCAGCCATGCCAAGTCTCCAGCAGCAGCAGATCCCAACAGGTTGGAGTGGAACAGCAGCAGCCAGCAGCAGTGACTCCGGTAAGACACATCTGTCTGTCACCACTGTTTTGTCCCTAATACCAATCTCTCCCGTGCCCTGTGTTCTGTCATGTCCCTGTCACCCCTGGCCTTGCCCTGCCACCCTTATCCTGGCCCTTTCACCCTTATCCTGGCCCTGTCACACTTATCCTGTCCCTATCATTTCTGTCCTGGCCCCGTCACCCCTGTCCTGGCCCCGTCACACCTGTCCTGGCCCCGTCAACCCTGTACTGACCCTGTCACCCCTGTCCTGGCTCTGTTACTGCATACCCTCCAACTACCTTTTATGGCATGTACAGTACCCGCAGCGCCTCCAGACCTCTCCCCAATGCACCACACCTCCGCACCTTCCCCTCCACCACATGCGGCACTCCACCCCTCCCCCACATGCTGTGCCTCCAGACCCCCTACACCACCCGTGGCTCCCACTCCTCCACCCCTTCACCACCCACAGCACCTCCAGGCCCCTTCCACCATTCACCCCCCTTATATGTCTCCCCCAACCATACCTCCCAACTTTGTATCTATGTGGAGCGGGACACTCGCGCGGCGTCGCCGCGCGCGCTCCCGAAAAGGGGACGTGGCCTATGAAAAGGGGGCGTGGCTTCGCGGAGGAACCGCGATCGCGAGCCACACCCATATTTTCGTCACTGAGGGGGCATGCCCAGCGCTCTGTGAGCCGCTGGCATGCTCCCTCTCCCTCTAACTCCACTGAACAGACGCTGTGCGCATGCGCACAGCGTCTATTCACCGCTGCTCTGCTAAGCAGAGCAGCGATTGACAGAGCCTCCCAACTGATCCCCCCCACCGCGGGACACTGTGGCCCGCGGGTGGGACAGCGGAACAGTCCCCAAAAAACGGGACTGTCCCGCGAAAATCGGGACAGTTGGGAGGTATGCCCAACACCTGCTCCCCTCCACCCGCAGCATCTGCAGACACCCTCCTCCATCAGCGGTCCCCCCCTCACCCACCCCTCCCCCACCAATGGAACCCCCGCACCTGCCCCTCCACCACCTGCAGCACCTCCAGACCTCCTTTCCCATCCGCCGCAACACCCGTACCTGCCCCTACCCTACCCATGGTGCCTGCGGTCCCCTACCCAACCCCCGGCACTCCCGTCCCTTACCATCCAACAGCACCTCCGGAACCCTTCATCCATCCACAACATCCCCACACCTGCCCCTCTCCCACCCGTGGCACCCCTGCCCCTCCCCCACCTTCAGTGCCTCCGGACCCCTCCCCCATCTGCATCCCCCACTCCTCTGCCCCTCCCCCACGCGCAGCACCTCCCGAACCTTCCCCATCCGGGCCCCACCCCCACTTCTGCCTCCCTCCACCCGCAGCATCTACAGACACCATCCGCAGTCCCCCCCACACCCGCTACATTCTGTACATCGTGCCCTGCAGGTGCTGTTCACGCCGTCGCAAGGGGCTGCGCCTCCTTCACCATCGCACGCCCTTTCATTGTGCAATATTTAACAACTAACAAAGGAATGCAGGTAATACTCCATATAATACAAATATTAAACCCCAGAAAGGCATGCAAGGGTTAAGGGGGCGTAGCCCCTTGCGACGGTGTGAAGAGCGCCCGTAGGGCGCGATGAAGCACCTAGTATATATATATAGCACTAATTGTCAATATCCAACCTGCGCACATTAGACTGAAGCATTGCATGTTTTGCCAGAGGAAGTTGGTATTCAGTTTCCCCAGTACTGATGCAACCACTGCCCGCTAAAGTGAATCAGTTGTTGATGTCCCACCTCTGTTCATTGAGATTACTGGCTTTCATTTATATGGCGCCACCAAGTGCCCATTGCCCTGTACAGGGAGAGTTACAAGAGTAATCAAACAGCAGAATATACAGTATAAAACTAAAAGCTCAGACAGACAGTACAGGGGCAAAAAAATAAGTGCGGTAGTGATAACAAAATGAGACAGCGCTAAATGAGCCCGTGCCCCGGGAAGGGCGGACAGAAAGAATCCGAGTCGCTGACTGTGAGTGGGTCACACTGGTGATAACGTTAGTGCAGGGTGAACACCAGGAGGTCTTATACCTCATCCTCACCCATTTCCAATCTCCGGAGCAACCTACTGTATCATACCTCATAGGGCGCCATAGGGTGATAAGTTATCTGTACTCACAGTAACAAGCCCTTCTCCTGTCCCTTATCCTGTCCCTTCTCCTGTCCCTTCTCCTGTCCCTTCACCTGTCCCTTCTCCTGGTCCTTCTCCTGTCCCTTATCCTGTCCCTTCTCCTGTCCCTTCTCCTGGTCCTTCTCCTGTCCCTTCTCCTGTCCCTTCTCCTGGTCCTTCTCCTGTCCCTTATCCTGTCCCTTCTCCTGGTCCTTCTCCTGGTCCTTCTCCTGTCCCTTCCCCTGTCCCTTCTCGTGGTCCTTCTCCTGTCCCTTCTCCTGTCCCTTCTCCTGTCCCTTCTCCTGGTCCTTCTCCTGTCCCTTCTCCTGTCCCTTCTCCTGGTCCTTCTCCTGTCCCTTATCCTGTCCCTTCTCCTGTCCCTTCTCCTGTCCCTTATCCTGTCCCTTCTCCTGGTCCTTCTCCTGTCCCTTCTCCTGTCCCTTCTCCTGTCCCTTCTCCTGGTCCTTTTCCTGTCCCTTCTTCTGTCCCTTATCCTGTCCCTTCTCCTGTCCCTTCTCCTGGTCCTTTTCCTGTCCCTTCTCCTGTCCCTTCTCCTGTCCCTTCTCCTGTCCCTTATCCTGTCCCTTCTCCTGGTTCTTCTCCTGTCCCTTCTCCTGTCCCTTCTCCTGTCCCTTCTCCTGGTCCTTTTCCTGTCCCTTCTCCTGTCCCTTCTCCTGTCCCTTATCCTGTCCCTTCTCCTGTCCCTTCACCTGTCCCTTCTCCTGGCCCTTCTCCTGTCCCTTCACCTGTCCCTTCTCCTGGTCCTTCTCCTGTCCCTTCTCCTGTCCCTTCACCTGTCCCTTTTCCTGGCCCTTCTCCTGGCCCTTCTCCTGTCCCTTCTCCTGGCCCTTCTCCTGTCCCTTATCCTGTCCCTTCTCCGGTCCCTTCTCCTGTCCCTTCTCCTGGTCCTTATCCTGGCCCTTCTCCTGTCCCTTCTCCTGGCCCTTCTCCTGGCCCTTCTCCTGGCCCTTCTCCTGGTCCTTATCCTGGCCCTTCTCCTGTCCCTTCTCCTGGCCCTTCTCCTGTCCCTTCTCCTGGCCCCTCTCCTGGCCCTTCTCCTGGACCTTCTCCTGGCCCTTCTGTAGGACATCTCCATTCACTGCAAGAACCCACATTCCCACCAAATCCCTCACCTGCACACCCCTCTCCCCTCTCTCAGGGATTGTAGCTAAGATACAGTATGTATTCCTATTGTATTAGTCAATAACATTTGTTTACCAGGGGGTATCACACTGTAAAGTGTTAATTATCACTATGAAGTTATTGAGATATCCGGATGTGATTTGATCAATGCCGCTTATGTGCGTGACGTTTCAGGAGCTGCTAGATGTCAGTATATCGCTAGCATATGCCGTAGCACTTTACAATGTCTATGTAGAATTTATTAGCAGTTTCTTATATAGCGCAGCATATTCCGCTGCGCTTTACAATTATTACAATAATTCAGCATAATAATCTGAAATAGAGAGTTGGAAGCTTTGCGGTGACAGTCAGGCCGCAAATCAGGGGCTTTGGAGGTTACTCATGTACTGGGTCCAGGCTAGCAAAGGGTGACGGGCCAATTCCACTGACCACAGCCACCTACTGACTCTTATACACAGGCAGTCATATGCTCCTTATTGGAAGAGCTGTTCCGGCAGTTACATTATTCTGCATACCGGTGATAGAGAACGCCGGTATGCAGGCGGCTGAGGACGGAATGCATTGCAATTTGTTTGCAATAGTTAATACATCTGTGGCTATGTGGTGCATGTCAGTGCTGCAAGTGGGAGCGTCATAATATGCGCTTACTCTGTGCCTCAGGCGTTATTTCTATACTGCTGCATCCGGTAATGGTCACACTGGGCGGGACCAAGCCTGTATAATTTGCCCTGGACCCCATAGGTTCTGATGGCAGACCTGGTGTAGGCTTCTACTTGTTCTGGACTCGTATTTTGTGCTTCACCATCCCTTGGCTAAATCTACAGATCCTGTCTTTGTGGATACACTAGGGATGGCCATCAACCATCGTTTATTCCTAATCATTGATGGTTTAAGGCTGATGCCCAATGGTTCTGCCATCGATGGGAGAGAACTAGATGGTTCCCCCATCGATGGCTTAGCATAAACAAATATTTTTTTATTTTTGCAAGGTGACGGGACAAAGAGCTTAGATCCGCCCCTGTCACACGCAAAGACCCGTCCCCAGGCTGTGATTGGCCCGTAGGTCATTCACTGTAATAACAGGAATGGCCATCATTGGGTGAAACCATTGATGGTCACCCATAGCATACTTGGTGACCATTGATGGTCACTCACAATTTCAGCATCGATGGAGAACACATCTAGGCTACACTGATGTTTGCGAAGGATCTAAAGCATGATTAAGAATGGCCAGATAATCACGTGGCTTGCGATTGTCTAAATCCTTGAGTTCTCTCTAAGGAGAGCCATTGGACTACCTTAACTAGCATGAAAGACATATAAAGATTTGCCAAGCCATCTCTAGATTAAATATACATTTTATTCTGGGTTTTGTTGCAAAAGATCTCACGCAATTCCAAAGAGTTATTGTTCAATATTAATATAATTACCAGCGGCCCTGGATAATTTAAATCCAATTTTGCTCCATACATTCTGCATACATTCCACAGCCGTGCAGGGCTCTCACTTTCCTATCCTCATACATTTCACACGCATATTTACAAGGATGCAAACCAATACTCAATATTTTGCATCTGTGCATCGTCATGCTTGACGGGTCTCAATTTCTGAATCTTAAAATCATACCAGGAAAATCAGGCTGCAATTTGATAATATATGTCCTAACCACTTAATTGATTGATTGGCTTACTGCAGCTTTTCGAAGCACCAAATTTATCTTTAATAGCCGGAGACAGGCTCGGCAGGCAACTGGGAGGGGGTCCCTTGGCGTCGATTTGCTCTTAACTGGAAAGTCATTACCACTTAATACATGTAGATTGTGTTGAAAGAAAATTATGTGTAATGAAATGAGGGGAAAATTAGTGGAGTGTTATGGGCGAAAGCAGATGTTACGAAGGAATTATGCTAGCAGAGATAATCACCTTCGGTAGCATTGTGTGTGCTGGAGTATTAACTCCGAGAGAGGGTTGGTGAGGGACCTGAGTACATACCCACTGATCTATACACAGCCATTCCTTAAATCGTTGCATCTGGCTCGTGTCACAGACCGTCTTCTTCTCCATTTTCATTCTGCGCATACCACACTGATATGACAACACAACACACAAACAAACGGACATTTTGGTTTTAACGCCTTTTGAAGTTATTGATGACACACATTTTTTTTATGCGTTGGGATTTATAAAATACTAGATCAACGACGTTACCTGAAAAATATATATATATTTTTTTTGCTCCTGCAGTGAGATGATTCAGGTTCAGTAAATGGAGCAATACTGGAGCAATTTGCACCTGGAACCATGGTGGTCATTCCGAGTTGATCGCCAGCTGCATTTGTTCGCAGCGCAGCGATCAGGCTAAAAACGTCAGTTCTGCGCATGCATATGCGGCGCAATGCGCACGCGCGACGTACGGGTACAACGAACGATGTGGTTTTGCACAGGGTCTAGCGATGCATTTCAGTCGCACTGGTTGCCGCAGAGTGATTGACATGAAGTGGGCGTTTCTGGGTGGCAACTGACCGTTTTCAGGGAGTGTGCGGAAAAACGCAGGCATGCCAGGAAAAACGCAGGCGTGGCTGGGCGAACGCAGGGCGGGTGTGTGACGTCATATCCGGAACTGAATAGTCTGAAGTGATCGCAAGCGCTGAGTAGGTTTTGAGCTACTCTGAAACTACACAAAAATTTTTTGCAGGCGCTCTGCGATAAAAATGTTCGCACTTCTGCTAACTAAAATACAGTCCCAGTGGGCGGCGGCATAGCATTTGCACGGCTGCTAAAAACTGCTAGCGAGCGATCAACTCGGAATGACCACCCATACACGCTGCAATGCAAGGACTGCAAGGGCATTTATCATTGTGCATGTAGGGAAATACTGGCTGCTTGTTCATGTAGCCCACAAATGCTTCTCAACGCTAAATCTCACTGCACATGTTACATCTGCCCACCTGCATTACAACAACATGAGTTTACCAAGGTGCAAATGACTTTTTTTGACCCTTATTTGCTTTGCTCGGAATCAGGTCCCTTGTGGTCAATTGTCTACGAAACATGTAAATAGCCAAGGGTTTTGTTGATTGTAAACCTCTTGCTTTTTATCAAAATATAAATAGCTGTATGAACTCTCCAAGGCTTAGTACATAGATTCCTTTATCTCTTTAGATTTCACTTTGTGCAAATCCTACTGAAATGTGCTGCACATGCCGATGTTAAATATCATTGGAGAGAAATTAAGTACCAACCAACCAGTGGTGTATTTGCCACTAGCCACGTGAGGCACCTGCCTAAGGGCGACACTTGCTGGGGGCTTGTACACCAGTCTGATGAGGCCAAGTGATTCCTTTTGTCTTGTCATTACAACTTTTTACAAATATATATTTTATTTAGCAAATGACAGGAGTGGGACAATGAACAGCAAATTATTGTCCAGGAGGTGGTAGTAGGATAAGGTTGGGGCAGCCTTGGTGGTCTCTTGAGGCATCAGACTGGTCCCGAATTGAAGGGGGCGATGACTTGAATGGTGGTGGTGGGGAGGGGGAGGGGGGGGGCGGAGGACAGTAATGTGCCTAGGGACGGCCTGCCCCTAAATCCGCATCTGCATTCAACCAGCTCTTTACTGTCACTTTTCACACACAGCCTGTAACAGGGCAGTTAGGAGCTTTATCTCTCTTCAAGGGTAAGTTAATAGATCAGAGGGGCTGTGCATACTTGTGCCCAGAGCCGGCCCTAACCAATTTGATGCCCTAGGCAAGATTTTGGCTGGTGCCCCCTAGCACCGCCGCTAGTTCTGCAGGAAATGCCTGGCATGAGTCAGCTGGCAGCTCTGCTAACGTCGGGCGCCTTTTGTTTATGAAAGTGCATCTTATTTGCATTACTATGTGGATAGAACGCACAAGCAGCTTCTGCTGATTAAAATGATATGCAGCATGCCTATATTCTGTGTGCGACTGCGGCTATATCTGCATATGAAATGCTACATTACAGTAGTGATGAGCGAGGTTCGGTTTTACTCGGTTTTACTCGGTTTTACTCGGTTCTCAAAACGGCATCTTATTGGCTATCCAAAACACGTGACATCCGTGAGCCAATAAGATGCCGTTTTGAGAACCGAGTAAAACCGAGTAAAACCGAGTAAAACCGAATCCGCTCATCACTACATTACAGTGATTTCCAGGAATACACTGAAACATAGGGGTAAATTTACTAAGATTCGTATTTTCCCGTTTCAGGTCAAAGTTCAATCACGAATGACATCGAAAGTGTAAAACTGCAACTTTTTGAATTTGTTACGATGGATTTACTAAGCTGTCGTATTCGGGTTTTTCTTTTCTTCCGATGTCGATGTCATTCGTGTTTTTTTTGTGTTTTTTACGGCAGTGATTAGCAAAACACTGCCGACTTTTTTACAATTAATCTCGGCCGGATCTGTGTGATCCGTGCTGGGGTTCTATTTTTTTTTTTTTTTAAATTAAACACTGTAAAATTTTAAAAAAAAATTGCGTGGGGTCCCCCCTCCTAAGCATAACCAGCCTCGGGCTCTTTGAGCCGATCCTGGTTGCAGAAATATGGGAAAAAAATTGACAGGGGTTCCCCCATATTTAAGCAACCAGCATCGGGCTCTGCGCCTGGTCCTGGTTCCAAAAATACGGGGGACAAAAAGAGTAGGGGTCCCCCGTATTTTTAAAACCAGCACCGGGCTCCACTAGCTGGACAGATAATGCCACAGCCGGGGGTCACTTTTATATAGTGCCCTGCAGCCGTGGCATCAAAAATCCAACTAGTCACCCCTGGCCGGGGTACCCTGGGGGAGTGGGGACCCCTTCAATCAAGGGGTCCCCCCCCCCAGCCACCCAAGGGCCAGGGGTGAAGCCCGAGGCTGTCCCCCCCCCCATCCAATGGGCTGCGGATGGGGGGGCTGATAGCCTTTGTTGTAAAAGAAAAGATATTGTTTTTAGTAGCAGTACTACAAGTCCCAGCAAGCCTCCCCCGCATGCTGGTACTTGGAGAACCACAAGTACCAGCATGCGGCGGAAAAACGGGCCCGCTGGTACCTGTAGTACTACTACTAAAAAAATACCCAAAAATACACAAGACACACACACCGTGAAAGTATAATTTTATTACATACATACACACATACATACATACTTACCTTATGTTCCCACGCAGGTCGGTCCTCTTCTCCAGTAGAATCCAAGGGGTACCTGTTGAAGAAATTATACTCACGAGATCCAGGGGTCCAGGGTCCTCGGGGAATCCAGGTGTAATCCACGTACTTGAAAAAAATAACAAAACGGACACCCGAGCCACGCACTAAAAGGGGACCCATGTTTGCACATGGATCCCCTTTTCCCGACTGCCAGAAACCCACTCTGACTGATGTCTAAGTGGGTTTCTTCAGCCAATCAGGGAGTGCCACGTTGTAGCACTCTCCTGATCGGCTGTGTGCTCCTGTACTGAGTGACAGGCGGCACACGGCAGTGTTACAATGTTGCGCCTATGCGCTCCATTGTAACCAATGCTGGGAACTTTCTGCTCAGCGGTGACGTCACTTTAGGTCAACCGCAGGGCAGAAAGTTCCCAGCATTGGTTACAATGTAGCGCATAGGCGCTACATTGTAACACTGCCGTGTGCCGCCTGTCACTCAGTACAGGAGCACACAGCCGATCAGGAGAGTGCTACAACGTGGCACTCCCTGATTGGCTGAAGAAACCCACTTAGACAGAAGTCAAAGTGGGTTTCTGGCATTCGTGGAAAGGTGACCCATGTGCAAACATGGGTCCCCTTTCAGTTCGTGGTCGGGACACCGTTTTGTTATTTTTTTCAAGTACGTGGATTACCCCTGGATTTCCCGAGGAGCCTGGACCCCTGGATCTCGTGAGTATAATTTCTTCAACAGGTACCCCTTGGATTCTACTGGAGAAGAGGACCGACCTGCGTGGGAACTTAAGGTAAGTATGTATGTATGTGTGTATGTATGTAATAAAATTATACTTTCACGGTGTGTGTGTCTTGTCTTTTTTTGGGTATTTTTTTAGTAGTAGTACTACAGGTACCAGCGGGCCCGTTTTTCCGTCGCATGCTGGTACTTGTGGTTCTCCAAGTACCAGCATGCGGGGGAGGCTTGCTGGGCCTTGTAGTACTGCTACTAAAAACAATATCTTTTCTTTTACAACAAAGGCTATCAGCCTCCCCATCCGCAGCCCATTGGATGGGGGGGGACAGCCTCGGGCTTCACCCCTGGCCCTTGGGTGGCTGGGGGGGGGACCCCTTGATTGAAGGGGTCCTCACTCCCCCAGGGTACCCCGGCCAGGAGTGACTAGTTGGATTTTTGATGCCACGGCCGCAGGGCACTATATAAAAGTGACCCCCGGCTGTGGCATTATCTGTCCAGCTAGTGGAGCCCGGTGCTGGTTTTAAAAATACGGGGGACCCCTACTCTTTTTGTCCCCCGTATTTTTGGGACCAGGACCAGGCGCAGAGCCCGATGCTGGTTGCTTAAATATGGGGGAACCCCTGTCATTTTTTCCCCCATATTTCTGCAACCAGGATCGGCTCAAAGAGCCCGAGGCTGGTTATGCTTAGGAGGGGGGACCCCACGCAATTTTTTTTGGAAAAATAAGCACTTTCCCACCCCTTCCCACTGATATACATGCACGGATCTCATGGATCCGTGCATGCCTATCCAATCACGAATAAAAAAAAAAGGTCTGTTTTTTTTTAGCACTTTTTTACGAGTTGTAATTTTTCACGGCAGTGTTTGTTTGTTTTTTGCTTTGCACTTCTTAGTAAATGACCGAGATTCATACTTAAACAGCCGCGTTTTGACCGATGGTGTATTCATTCGTAATTTTTTACTTGGACTTGCAAAAAATTACGAATGCCCTCATCTCTGCCGTGATTAGTGTTTAGTAAATTACCGAGATGACACTTTGATGAAAAAACGGCATCTCGGTCAAAATCGGGAGCTTAGTAAATTTCCCCCATAGTATTTCGTATGCAGATACAGCCGCAGTCACGCAAAATATAGGCATGCCGCATATCATTTTAATCAGCAGAAGCTGCTGGTGCCTCTAAGCATACCAAATGCCCTAGGCATTTGCCTAGTTTGCCTATGCCTAAGGCCGGCTCTGCTTGTGCCTGCCCCAAAGAGCAAGAAGGTGGTGCCTGGGAAGGGGAGGGGCTTATTTCAACACCCCTGAACATCCAGAAAGCAGCAAGCCAGACCCCATTAAATAAACCGGGCGGACCGGTGAGTGACACTTCTAAAGCCCACGCCCACCCATGCAGAGCCGGATTAAGGGGGGGGCGCGGGGGTTCAGTACCCCGGGCCCCCCTACCAGGGGGGCCCCTGGCCAAAGTACACATATTGCTCACCAATTAAGTTATTTTTTTTTTTTTTTTATGTGTGTCCCGACGGGTCCCGCGATGCTAGAGGAGACTGTGCGGTTGTGTGGCTGTGCGCCCTCTCCCCCCCTTTCCCGGTACCTGTAGCATCGTCACTGCCCCTGGTGACCGGCCCCTGCTACTTTGGATTGTAGAGCCGCCAAAACAGGGGGATTGCGCTGTGTGGGAGCCGGGAGGATGAGATCCACAGAGGCAGCAGCAGTGCCCAAACGGTACGGAAGAGAGTGGAGACAGGAGGAGGGGAGATTAAGAGACTGGGCTGCTGCAACTACTTTAGTTGAAGCGATCATTGCGAGTGGGGTGGACGCGAGCGGCACTGGTTAGCGGCTCTATCTTCTCACCATGCACTGTACAGACTTACGTGTGCCATGAGTGAGGATTGCATTGAGGAGCTAGAGGGCCAGTCTGTATTTGTGTGAGGTAGGAAGTACAAGCAAGAATGGTGGCCCGGGACCCTGATATATATGTATGTATACTAATATATATAATATATATTATATATATATATATATATATTTTAAGAAATTATATCAAATAAACAAAGCATGATGTGACACCTGGTGCCACAGTGGCCAGGCCAGATGTGAGTGGAAGGGCAGTGAAGCAGCATTTGCGGTGAAGGTCAATCTGTTTGTCCCTGTGCCCGGTAGTTTTGACCATCGGCACCTGATACATGTGGCACTGTGACCTGTTGATGTGCGCTGTCCGGAGGCGGCATTAACGGAGAACACTGAGCCGGTGATCTTTTATTAAGATGTATGTGATCTTTTACTCGTATAAAAAGTGTATATGTCAGTTACTCTTACTTGCGCCCTCCATTTTCTTCTATATATATATATATATATATATATATTCCAACAATGGTCGGCACGCACATAAGTCCCATGATGTAAACTTGCCACGGTGCTACATCTAAAGTGTGTGTGTATATATATATATATATATATATATATATATATATATATATGTACACACACAATGTAGGTCAGACGTGCGTTACTGCGGCCTGTGGGTGGGAAAGGCTGCTTTTAAGGTGATTATAATAGCTGTTACAAATCCCCCCCCCCCCCCCCCAATATAATTTATTAAGTTTACAATTGGGGGCGAGCTGAATGATGAGGGGAAAGTCCGAAGGAGTACAGATGGGCCCCCCCTATCTTAAGTTCCCCCAAGGCTTAATCCTGCCCTGCACCCATGTGCTACATGTTAAGAGGGAGGGGGGTTGGAATTAGGTAAAGGGCTCAGAAAGGAACTTGCCCTTTAAAATATAGGGACAAACATTTCCAAGTCAAAATCTTTAAATTAGAGTCGAGCGGGCTCGGTTCTCAGGCAGGCCCATCCAAACTTCTAGGATCTAATTGGATCCGAGCCGGGACTCTTATCTCCCCACCTGCCTCTGATCCCAAAACGAGGAAAAATGTCATCTTCCTGCTGTCGGATCTGATGGGTTTTGGATTTGGGCGCCAAATGTCAAAGTCCCATTGTAATCAATGGGCTAACCGCTGATTGGCTGAGAGAGCTGTTTTCATGGCTCTCAGCCAATAGGTTCCCTGCATTCTGGTCCTGCTGCAGCCTCAATCACACTGCAGGCCTCGGACCATCATCATCCTCACAGACACCACTGGGGGCATTTACCATCGAGGGGCCACCCACTGTCACAGTACAGATGTGTCCTCTTGGTTTGTTGCCGGGATAACATAGAAACCTTGGCATCGTGACCTGTAGCGTAACGTACGCTATGCATTCACTTTAATGGGAGCCACGTGCCTAGTGCAAGCTGCTACAGTAAGCTGATATACAGTACACAGCAACACTGTAGCAGGACACACCTGTAAGTGCACTATTGGTGTATCCAACCCACATTGTATCTGACCTGCACTGTAACTTGCACTGTATCCAATCCACACTGTATTCGACCAGCACTGTAACTCACACTGTATCTGACTCGCACTGTATCCAACCACTACTGTAACCTGCACTGCATCCAACCGGCACTGTAACCTGAACTGTATCCAACCGGCACTGTAACCTGAACTGTATCCAACCTGCACTGTAACCTGCACTGCATCCAACCGGCACTGTAACCTGAACTGTATCCAACCGGCACTGTAACCTGAACTGTATCCAACCTGCAATGTAACCTGCACTGCATCCAACCGGCACTGTAACCTGAACTGTATCCAACCTGCACTGCATCCAACCGGCACTGTAACCTGAACTGTATCCAACCTGCACTGCATCCAACCGGCACTGTAACCTGAACTGTATCCAACCTGCACTGTAACCTGAACTGTATCCAACCTGCACTGTAACCTGCACTGCATCCAACCGGCACTGTAACCTGAACTGTATCCAACCTGCCCTGCATCCAACCGGCACTGTAACCTGAACTGTATCCAACCCACACTGTATTCAACCTGCACTGTAACTGACCCACACTGCTTCAAACTCACACTGTATTCGACCTGCACTGTAACCTGCACTGTATCTGAATTGCACTGTAACCTGCGCTATATCCGATCTGCACTGTATTCGACCTGCACTGTATCTAACCTACACTGTATCTGACCTACACTATAAGCTGCTCTGTATACGGCCAACACTTTACCCAACCTACACTGTATCCAACCCGTACTGTATCTGATTTGCACTATATTTTACGTGCACTGTATCTTGCCTGCACTATAACCTGCATTGTTTCTGACCTGCACTGTATCAGCCCACATTGTATCCGATCTGCACTGTAACATTCACTGTATCCGACCCACACTGTATCCAACCTGCACTGTATCTAACTAACACTGTATCTGACCTGCACTGTATCCTACACGCACTGTATTTGACCAGCACTGTATCCAACCTGCACTGTATGGAACCCACACTGTATCTGACCTCCACTGTAACTTGCACTGTATCCAATCCACACTGTATTCGACCAGCACTGTAACTCACACTGTATCTGACTCGCACTGTATCCAACCACTACTGTAACCTGCACTGCATCCAACCGGCACTGTAACCTGAACTGTATCCAACCTGCACTGCATCCAACCGGCACTGTAACCTGAACTGTATCCAACCGGCACTGTAACCTGAACTGTATCCAACCGGCACTGTAACCTGAACTGTATCCAACCTGCACTGTAACCTGCACTGTATCCAACCTGCACTGTATCCAACCCACACTGTATTCAACCTGCACTGTAACTGACCCACACTGCTTCAAACTCACACTGTATTCAACCTGCACTGTAACCTGCACTGTATCTGAATTGCACTGTAACCTGCGCTATATCCGATCTGCACTGTATTCGACCTGCACTGTATCTAACCTACACTGCATCTGACCTACACTATAAGCTGCTCTGTATCCGGCCAACACTTTACCCAACCTACACTGTATCCAACCCGTACTGTATCTGATTTGCACTATATTTTACGTGCACTGTATCTTGCCTGCACTATAACCTGCATTGTTTCTGACCTGCACTGTATCAGCCCACATTGTATCCGATCTGCACTGTAACATTCACTGTATCCGACCCATACTGTATCCAACCTGCACTGTATCTAACTCACACTGTATTTGACCAGCACTGTATCCAACCTGCACTGTATGGAACCCACACTGTATCCGACCTGCACTGTAACCCTCAATGTATCCAACCTGCACTGTATGCAAACCGCACTGCACTGTATCTGACCTACGCTGTAACCCATACTGTATCCAACCTGCACTGTATCCGACTCAGACTGTAACCTGCACTGTATCCAGCCTGCACTGTATCCAACCCGCACTGTATCCAGCCTGCACTGTATCCAACCCGCACTGTATTCAACCCGCACTGTATTCAACCCGCACTGTGGGCCTGATTCAGAGATGGACGAAAAAGTAATGCTGCATGCAAGCTGGGATCCAACATCCTGACCATTGGCCGCAGAGTTACTTAGCTGACCAATGGAAGCTGGGGCTGTGAAGCCAGGAGCAGACCCCTGACCAGTGCTGCAAGTATGGCGGTACGGGGTGGTACAGCGTACCGGTAATAAATTCCCAACCCGTAAGTCGTACCGCCGGGCCGCCACCTTGCAGACAGCGGGTGTTGGAGAGAGGAGAGCGCAGCATGTGCCTCTCCTCTCCTGCCCCTCTCCTGCCTGAGTCCCCTGATTCCGGCTGCGTGCACTGAAACGCCGGTTCGTGAGCCAATCAGAGCTTGCGGACCGGCAACCAATCAGGAGCCTCCGCTGCTGGACCGGTGCCAGATCTAATATACAGGATGCCGCCACAGGAGGACTCGGAGACCGGACTGAGGGTAGGAGAGGGGCAGGAGGAGCGCATGCTGCGCTCTCCTATCCCCAGCAGCAGCAGCAGAAGAAAGTGCCAGCCCCAGGCAGCAGCAACAACGGTGAGTGGCACTGCTGGGGCATATCTGGCACTCTGGAGGCATGTGTATCTGGAAAGTGGGGGCATATCTGGCACTCTGGGGGCATATGTGTATCTGGCACTGTGGGGGCATATCTAGCACTGTGGGGGCATATCTAGCACTGTGGGGGCATGTGTATCTGGCACTGGGGGCATATCTGGCACTGAAGGGGCATATCTGGCACTCTGGGGGCATGTGTATCTGGAAAGTGGGGGTATATCTGGCACTAAAGGGGCATATCTGGCACTCTGGGGGCATATGTGTATATGGCACTGTCGGGGCATATCTAGCACTGTGGGGACATGTGTATCTGGCACTGTGGGGGCATATCTGGCACTGTGGGGGCATATTTGGCACTGAAGAGGCATATCTGGCACTCTGGGGTCATGTGTATCTGGCAAAGTGGGTGCATATCTGGACTGTTTGGGCATATCTGGCACTGTGGGGGCATATGTACTGTATCTGACACTGTGGGGGCATTTGTGCATCTGGCAGCCTGGGGCATTTGTGAATCAGGCACTGTATGAGCATATCTGGCACGATGGGGGCGTATCTGGCACTGTGGGGGTATATGTGTATCTGGCACTATTGGGGTCATATGTGTATCTGCCCCCCATATGTGTATCACACCCACATTTTCATTGGCCACGCCCCATGTAGAATTTGGCCACACCAATTTTTTTTAGAGCGGTACCTATGAGACATTTTTTCTACTTGCACCACTGCAGGGGGCATAACTACTGGGGGCACAACTACTGGAGGCACAGCTACAGGGGGAACAACTACTGGGGGCACAACTACAGGGGACACAACTACAGGGAGCACAACTACAGGGGACACAACTACAGGGAGCACAACTACAGGGGACACAACTACAGGGAGCACAACTACAGGGGACACAACTACAGGGGGCACAACTACAAGGGACACAACTACAGGGAGAACAACTACAGGGGACACAACTACAGGGGACACAACTAGAGGGAGCACAACTACAGGGGACACAACTACAGGGAGAACAACTACAGGGGACACAACTACAGGGGACACAACTACAGGGAGAACAACTACAGGGTACACAACTACAGGGAGCACAACTACAGGGGACACAACTACAGGGGACACAACTACAGGGAGAACAACTACAGGGGACACAACTACAGGGAGAACAACTACAGGGGACACAACTACAGGGGAGCACAACTAGAGGGAGCACAACTACAGGGGACACAACTACAGGGGACACAACTACAGGGAGAACAACTACAGGGGACACAACTACAGGGAGCACAACTACAGGGGACACAACTACAGGGGACACAACTACAGGGGGCACAACTACAGGGAACACAACTACAGGGAGAACAACTACAGGGGAGCACAACTAGAGGGAGCACAACTACAGGGGACACAACTACAGGGGACACAACTACAGGGAGAACAACTACAGGGGACACAACTACAGGGAGCACAACTACAGGGGACACAACTACAGGGGACACAACTACAGGGGGCACAACTACAGGGAACACAACTACAGGGAGAACAACTACAGGGGACACAACTAGGACACAACTACAGGGAGAACAACTACAGGGGACACAACTACAGGGAGAACAACTACAGGGGACACAACTACAGGGGACACAACTAGAGGGAGCACAACTACAGGGGACACAACTACAGGGGACACAACTACAGGGGACACAACTACAGGGAGAACAACTACAGGGGACACAACTACAGGGAGAACAACTACAGGGGACACAACTACAGGGAGCACAACTACAGGGGACACAACTACAGGGGACACAACTACAGGGAGAACAACTACAGGGGACACAACTAAAGGGAGAACAACTACATGGGACACAACTACAGGGGAGCACAACTAGAGGGAGCACAACTACAGGGGACACAACTACAGGGGACACAACTACAGGGGACACAACTACAGGGAGAACAACTACAGGGGACACAACTACAGGGAGAACAACTACAGGGGACACAACTACAGGGAGCACAACTACAGGGGACACAACTACAGGGGACACAACTACAGGGAACACAACTACAGGGAGAACAACTACAGGGGACACAACTACAGGGAGCACAACTACAGGGGACATAACTACGGGGGGCACAACTACAGGGGACACAACTACAGGGAGAACAACTACAGGGGACACAACTACAGGGAGCACAACTACAGGGGACACAACTACAGGAGGCACAACTACAGGGGACACAACTACAGGGAGAACAACTACAGGGGACACAACTACAGGGAGAACAACTACAGGGGACACAACTACAGGGAGCACAACTACAGGGGACACAACTACAGGGAGAACAACTACAGGGGACACAACTACAGGGAGAACAACTACAGGGAGCACAACTACAGGGGACACAACTACAGGGGACACAACTACAGGGGACACAACTACAGGGGGCACAACTACAGGGGACACAACTACAGGGAGAACAACTTCAGGGAGAACAACTACAGGGAGAACAACTACTGGGGGCACAACTACAGGGGAAACAACTACAGGGGGCACAACTACAGGGGGCACAACTACAGGGGGCACAACTATAGGGAGAACAACTACAGGGGGCACAACTACAGGGGGCACAACTACAGGGGTGACAACTACTGGGGGCACATCTACAGGGGGCACAACTACTGGGGGCATTACTACAGGTGGCATAACTTTAGCCACGCCCCTTCCCTATGAAGCCACGCCCCTGTTTTTGACGCGCGCAAAGGCACGTTCCGGGGGGGAGTCAAAGGAAACTTTCGCCTGGGTGCCACAAGGTCTAGAACCGGCAATGGGATCAGTTCCGTTTCTAGCGGCGCCCGCCGCAGCAATTTTCCCCTGACCGAACTCTGCTCCCCCTCCTCTCTGACATAGTACTACGCTGCGTGGGCGGAGTTTTGTGGAATGACGCGTTTGCGCACTGCACTCTATCTGACCTACACTGTAACCCATACTGTATCCAACCTGCACTGTATCTGACTCAGACTGTAACCTGCACTGTATCCAGCCTGCACTGTATCCAACCCGCACTGTATCCAACCCGCACTGTATTCAACCTGCATTGTATCCAACCCGCACTGTATTCAACCTGCACTGTATCCAACCCGCATTGTATCCAACCCGCATTGTATCCAACCCGCACTGTATCCAACCCGCATTGTATCCAACCCGCATTGTATCCAACCCGCATTGTATCCAACCCGCACTGTATCCAGCCTGCATTGTATCCAACCCGCATTGTATCCAACCCGCACTGTATTCAACCCGCACTGTGGGCCTGATTCAGAGATGGACGAAAAAGTAATGCTGCATGCAAGCTGGGATCCAACATCCTGACCATTGGCCGCAGAGTTACTTAGCTGACCAATGGAAGCTGGGGCTGCGAAGCCAGGAGCAGACCCCTGACCAGTGCTGCAAGTATGGCGGTACGGGGCGGTACAGCGTACCGGTAATAAATTCCCAACCCGTAATTCGTACCGCCGGGCCGCCACCTTGCAGACAGCGGGTGTTGGAGAGAGGAGAGCGCAGCATGTGCCTCTCCTCTCCTGCCCCTCTCCTGCCTGAGTCCCCTGATTCCGGCTGCGTGCACTGAAACGCCGGTTCGTGAGCCAATCAGAGCTTGCGGACCGGCAACCAATCAGGAGCCTCCGCTGCTGGACCGGTGCCAGATCTAATATACAGGATGCCGCCACAGGAGGACTCGGAGACCGGACTGAGGGTAGGAGAGGGGCAGGAGGAGCGCATGCTGCGCTCTCCTATCCCCAGCAGCAGCAGCAGCAGAAGAAAGTGCCAGCCCCAGGCAGCAGCAACAACGGTGAGTGGCACTGCTGGGGCATATCTGGCACTCTGGAGGCATGTGTATCTGGAAAGTGGGGGCATATCTGGCACTCTGGGGGCATATGTGTATCTGGCACTGTGGGGGCATATCTAGCACTGTGGGGGCATATCTAGCACTGTGGGGGCATGTGTATCTGGCACTGTGGGGGCATGTGTATCTGGCACTCTGGGGTCATATCTGGCACTGTGGGGGCATATTTGGCACTGTGGGGGCATGTATATCTGGCACTGTGGGGGCATGTGTATCTGGCACTGTGGGGTCATATCTGGCACTGTGGGGGCATGTATATCTGGCACTGTGGGGGCATATTTGGCACTGTGGGGGCATGTATATCTGGCACTGTGGGGGCATATCTGGCACTGTGGGGGCATATCTAGCACTGTGGGGGCATATGTATCTGGCACTGTGGGGGCATGTGTATCTGGCACTGTGGGGGCATATTTGGCACTGAAGGGGCATATCTGGCACTCTGGGGGCATGTGTATCTGGAAAGTGGGGGCATATCTGGCACTGAAGGGGCATATTTGGCACTGTGGGGGCATGTGTATCTGGCACTTTGGGGGCATATCTAGCACTGTGGGGACATGTGTATCTGGCACTGTGGGGGCATATCTGGCACTGTGGGGGCATATTTGGCACTGAAGAGGCATATCTGGCACTCTGGGGTCATGTGTATCTGGCAAAGTGGGTGCATATCTGGTCTGTTTGGGCATATCTGGCACTGTGGGGGCATATTTGGCACTGAAGAGGCATATCTGGCACTCTGGGGTCATGTGTATCTGGCAAAGTGGGGGCATGTGTATCTGGCACTGTGGGGGCATATCTGGACTGTTTGGGCATATCTGGCACTGTGGGGGCATATGTATCTGACACTGTGGGGGCATATCTGGCATATGTGTATTTGCCACTGTGGGGGCATTTGTGCATCTGGCAGCCTGGGGCATTTGTGAATCAGGCACTGTATGAGCATATCTGGCACGATGGGGGCTTATCTGGCACTGTGGGGGTATATGTGTATCTGGCACTATTGGGGTTATATGTGTATCTGCCCCCCATATGTGTATCACACCCCCATTTTCATTGGCCACGCCCCATGTAGAATTTGGTCACACCCATTTTTTTGAGAGCGGTACCTATGAGACATTTTTTCTACTTGCACCACTGCAGGGGGCATAACTACTGGGGGCACAACTACTGGGGGCACAACTACAGGGGACACAACTACAGGGGACACAACTACAGGGAGCACAACTACAGGGAGAACAACTACTGGGGCAAATCTACTGGGGTCACAATACAGGGGGCACAACTACTGGGGGCATTGCTACAGGGAGAACAACTACAGGGGACACAACTACAGGGAGAACAACTACAGGGGACACAACTACAGGGAGAACAACTACAGGGAACACAACTACAGGAGAACAACTACAGGGAACACAACTACAGGGAGAACAACTACAGGGAACACAACTACAGGGAGAACAACTACAGGGAACACAACTACAGGGAGAACAACTACAGGGAGAACAACTACAGGGAACACAACTACAGGGAGAACAACTACAGGGAACACAACTACAGGGAACACAACTACAGGGAGAACAACTACAGGGAACACAACTACAGGGAGAACAACTACAGGGAACACAACTACAGGGAGAACAACTACAGGGAGAACAACTACAGGGAACACAACTACAGGGAGAACAACTACAGGGAACACAACTACAGGGAGAACAACTACAGGGAACACAACTACAGGGAGAACAACTACAGGGAACACAACTACAGGGAGAACAACTACAGGGGACACAACTACAGGGAGAACAACTACAGGGAACACAACTACAGGGAGAACAACTACAGGGAGAACAACTACAGGGAACACAACTACAGGGAGAACAACTACAGGGAGAACAACTACAGGGAACACAACTACAGGGAGAGCAACTACAGGGAACACAACTACAGGGAGAACAACTACAGGGAGAACAACTACAGGGGACACAACTACAGGGGGCACAATACTGGGGGCACAACTACAGGGGGCACAACTACTGGGGGCATTGCTACAGGGAGAACAACTACAGGGGACACAACTACAGGGAGAACAACTACAGGGGACACAACTACAGGGAGAACAACTACAGGGAACACAACTACAGGGAGAACAACTACAGGGAGAACAACTACAGGGAGAACAACTACAGGGAGAACAACTACAGGGAACACAACTACAGGGAGAACAACTACAGGGAACACAACTACAGGGAGAACAACTACAGGGAACACAACTACAGGGAGAACAACTACAGGGAGAACAACTACAGGGAACACAACTACAGGGAGAACAAATACAGGGAGAACAACTACAGGGAACACAACTACAGGGAGAACAACTACAGGGGACACAACTACAGGGAGAACAACTACAGGGAATACAACTACAGGGAGAACAACTACAGGGAGAACAACTACAGGGGACACAACTACAGGGAGAACAACTACAGGGAGAACAACTACAGGGAGAACAACTACAGGGGACACAACTACAGGGGACACAACTACAGGGAGAACAACTACAGGGGACACAACTACAGGGGACACAACTACAGGGAGAACAACTACAGGGGACACAACTACAGGGGACACAACTACAGGGGACACAACTACAGGGAGAACAACTACAGGGGCAAATCTACTGGGGTCACAACTACTGGGACAAATCTACTGGGGTCACAACTACAGGGGGCACAACTACTGGGGGCATTACTACAGGTGGCATAACTTTAGCCACGCCCCTTCCCTATGAAGCCATGTTTTTGAAGCGCGCAAAGCCACGTTCCGGGGGGGGGGAGTCAAAGAATACTTTCGCCTGGGTGCCACAAGGTCTAGAACCGGCAATGGGAGTATTCCGTTTCTAGCGGCTCCCGCCGCAGCAATTTTCCCCGGACCGAACTCTGCTCCCCCTCCTCTCTGACATAGTACTACGCTGCGTGAGCGGAGTTTTGTGGAATGACGCACTTGCGTTGTGACGTCACAACGCAACGCATCATTTCGTGAAACTCCGCCCCCACAGCGGAGTACTACAGTATGACAGGGAGGAAGGGAGGGGGGAGTGGAGAATGCAAGCAGGCAGGGGAGCTAGCGGGCGAGAGCTGGCGGGACTGGAGCTAGCTAGCGGGCGGGCACTGGCGGGCTGGCATTACCCCTGCCAACTAGCATTACCCCTGGCAACTAGCATTACACACCTCTGGCAATGAGCATTACCCCTGGCAACTAGCATTACACACCCCTGGCAACTAGCATTACCCATGGCCAGGGGTTAAAGTGGGGGGGAACGAGGTGGAACTGAGTTCCACCACCTGTAATGGTAGGGGGAACTAGTTCCACCATCTCCATTGCCCTGCACAGTAATTCCAATAGAAAAGCCCACCCCATCATCTGCGTCAATCGATGATACAGGCGGCACTAGTGTTGCTGATGAGCTGCAGCCACCTACTACTTCCTCAGGTCCTGGTGCCTCCATGGTCCTCCTCCATGAGTTCCACCACCTCACCAGGACCACTTTAAGCCCTGCCCATGGCAACTAGCATTACAAACCCCTGGCAACTAGCAGTACCCCTGGCAACTAGCATTACCCATGACAACTAGCATTACACACCCTTGGCAACTAGCAGTACCTCTGGCAACTAGAATTACCCCTGGCAACTAGCATTACACACCCCTGGCAACTAGCATTACCCCTGGCAATTAGCATTACACCCCCCTGGCAACTAGCATTACCCCTGGCAACTAGCATTACACACCCCTGGCAATAAGCATTACACACCCCCGGCAACTAGCATTACACACACCCACAGCAACTAGCATTACACACACCCCTGGCAACTAGCAGTACCCCTGGCAACTAGCATTACACACACCCTTGGCAACTAGCATTACACACACCCACGGCAACTAGCATTACACCCCCCCCCCGGCAACTAGCATTACACACACCCCTGGCAACTAGCATTACACACACCCCTGGCAACTAGCATTACCCCTGGCAACTAGCATTACACACCCCTGGCAACTAGCAGTACCCCTGGCAACTAGCATTACCCCTGGCAACTAGCATTACACACCCCTGGCAACTAGCATTACCCCTGGCAATTAGCATTACACACCCATGGCAACTAGCATTAGCCCTGGCAACTAGCATTACACATCCCCGGCAACTAGCATTACACACACACCCTTGGCAACTAGCATTACACACACCCCTGGCAACTAGCATTACACACACCCCTGGCAACTAGCATTATACACACCCTTGGCAACTAGCATTACACACACCCACGGCAACTAGCATTACACACACCCCCGGCAACTAGCATTACACACACCCCTGGCAACTAGCATTATACACACCCTTGGCAACTAGCATTACACACACCCACGGCAACTAGCATTACACCCCCCCCCCCGGCAACTAGCATTACACACACCCCTGGCAACTAGCAGTACCCCCGGCAACTATCATTACACACACCCCTGGCAACTAGCAGTACCCCTGGCAACTAGCATTACACACACCCCCGGCAACCAGCATTACACACACCCCCGGCAACTAGCATTACACACACCCCTGGCAACTAGCATTACACACACCCCTGGCAACTAGCATTATACACACCCACGGCAACTAGCATTACACACACCCACGGCAACTAGCATTACACACACCCCCGGCAACTAGCATTACACACACCCCTGGCAACTAGCATTATACACACCCTTGGCAACTAGCATTACACACACCCACGGCAACAAGCATTACACACACCCACGGCAACTAGCATTACACACACCCCTGGCAACTAGCATTACACACACCCCTGGCAACTAGCATTATACACACCCTTGGCAACTAGCATTACACACACCCACGGCAACTAGCATTACACACACCCCCGGCAACTAGCATTACACCCCCCTCCGGCAACTAGCATTACACACACCCCTGGCAACTAGCAGTACCCCCGGCAACTAGCATTACACACACCCCCGGAAACCAGCATTACACACACCCCCGGCAACTAGCATTACACACACCCCTGGCAACTAGCATTACACACACCCCTGGCAACTAGCATTATACACACCCTTGGCAACTAGCATTACACACACCCACGGCAACTAGCATTACACACACCGCTGGCAACTAGCATTACACACACCCCCGGCAACTAGCATTACACACACCCCCGGCAACTAGCATTACACACACCCCTGGCAACTAGCAGTACCCCCGGCAACTAGCATTACACACACCCCTGGCAACTAGCAGTACCCCTGGCAACTAGCATTACACACACCCCCGACAACCAGCATTACACACACCCCCGGCAACTAGCATTACACACACCCCTGGCAACTAGCATTACACACACACCCTGCAACTAGCATTACACACACCCCTGGCAACTATCATTACACACACCCCCGGCAAATTTCATTACACACCCTGGTAACTAGCATTACCCCTGGCAATGAGCATGACACCCGTTCCAGAGCATGAAACCCCTGTCAATGAGCATGGATCCCAGAGCATGAAACCCCTGGCAACGAGCATGACACCCAGTGCGTGAAACCCTTGGCAACGAGCAGGTAATTTAAAAGTATTTGGACGCTTTACTGCAGGGCATAATGTATCACGGGCATTGCAGTGTGCGGCATAATATGGTGCAAGGGGCATTACTGTGGGGCTTAATATGGTGCAAGGGGCATTACTGTAGGGCATAATGTATCACGGGCATTGCAGTGTGCGGCATAATATGGTGCAAGGGGCATTACTGTAGGGCATAATGTATCACGGGCATTGCAGTGTGCGGCATAATATGGTGCAAGGGGCATTACTGTGGGGCTTAATATGGTGCAAGGGGCATTACTGTAGGGCATAATGTATCACGGGCATTGCA
Organism: Pseudophryne corroboree; assembly: GCF_028390025.1. NCBI lineage: Eukaryota > Metazoa > Chordata > Amphibia > Anura > Myobatrachidae > Pseudophryne > Pseudophryne corroboree. The sequence goes on along the minus strand of NC_086455.1, from coordinate 167,048,181 downwards.
GTGTGCGGCATAATATGGTGCAGGGGGTATAATATGGTGCAAGGGGCATTACTGTGGGGCTTAATATGGTGGATTTTTTTTTGTTTTTTTCCCCAGCGGTGGCCGAGGTCTGTTGGTGCAGGGTCAAAAACTGTGGTATAAGGTAGTCTTTTCCTGTGAGGACACGCCCATTCTAGTGAGACCACACCCACATTATCAAGGTCAACCCCCTTTTCGGGGAGAGCCCGAGTCTACGGTGCACACAAATATATGTTTTTTATATCTATGGGGGCGCATTTTTTATGCCAATGGGGGACACACATTTTTTTGTGCAAATGGGGGGCAGCGCATTTTTAAATCTCGCACTGGGAGACAAATTGTCTAGAAACAGCCCTGTTAAGACGTGTTACATACAGTAGGTGAGATGTATTAATAAGAATGCTAAAAGTGTTATAATAGTAAAAAAATGATTTACCAATACAGCCTCAAACACTCATTCATCAGTACATTGCTCTCCTAATTTCTGAGGTTCGGGGGTCCACTTATGCTGTCCCTATAGGCAATCCAATTGGTAAAAATAAAAACCTTTCATATTCCGATGAGAATACTGTATACTCCTTATGGAGCCGTTATGAAAGTGGTTCAGAAGCTGAGATCAAATAATGGAATATCTCCACTGTAATGTATTTCATAGACGTGTTATGCTGCTTGTACTTTTACTGTATTTTACGCTATTAGAATATCCAATGAGAACTATGCATTTTGGGGGTTATTCAGGTTTGGTAGCAATCCAAAAAAAGCAAGCAACTGGGAAAAACCATGCTGCACTGCAGGTGGGGCAGATGTAACATGTGCAGAGAGAGTTAGATTTGGGTGGGGTGTGTTCAAACTGAAATCTAAATTGCAGTGTAAAGATAAATCAGCCAGTATTTACCCTGCACAGAAACAAAATAACCCACCCGAATCTAACTCTCTCTGCACATGTTACATCTGCCACCAGGGCTGCCACCAGAAATGATGGAGCTCGGTACTGACCCTCACAAGGCAGGGCCCCCTCACCCCCCACTGTCTTCTCCCCCTCCTCCCCTGCATTCCCCAAACTGTTCCTTTTGAGGGGGCCGGGGTGGTTGTAGTCAGAATCAGGGGGCCAGGTCATAGCACCACGGGTGGACAGAGTGCATCGGAGGGGCAGCCACGGGGAGGGACAGAGGCAGAGCTGTGGTCCGCAGCCATATTCTTAATACAGAGCCGGATGTGAGCCAATCGGAGCTGTGTCCCTGATCCTGGCTACAAGCACCCGGGCCCCATCCCAGTCCGGGCCCAGGACTGCAGTACCCACCGTCCCCCCTTGATGGCGGGCTGTCTGCCACACCTGCAGTACTCATGGTTTTGCCCAGTTGCTTGCTTTTTTGGTTTGCTAACAAACCTGAATAACCCCCTTTATGTATTATGCCGAGCCTTCAGATATCTGCGGCGATTCGTGCTAAGCAGTGTGCACATTTTTTCAGGACGCAATTTCCGTACACAACCTTACATCAGCCCTCTGTCTCGCGGAAAATGTGTCACAAATTAATATATAATGCTGATAGTAAATGTTAATCTGCAACCATACAAAATAATGTATAGAATATATCTATTTTGTCATAATGATTCCTTCCCTGGTATACGTAGTAAAATAACAGTCTATGCAGACAGAAAAGACAGAGTAAAATTAAATAGGGAACCACATAAAAAAAATCAGTCATTGGTGAAGGCAAAGTATATAAACTCCGGAGAGAAAATAACGGAATTTTCATAACATAAACATTGTGAATGTGAGATTAATCTCAGCCACAAACTGTTTCTTAACCCTCAAGTAATTAGACAAAAGTCATAAAGCAACAATATGATTCCGCATATAACACTTCTAGTATCTCGTATAACAAATTCACATTTTATATCTTCTGTTCTGTATCCAGCTTGTATTTCTTTATATTTGCCATCACTGAACAATAATATACTGTAGCTGGTTATTATAATGTCTTCATTACGCTGTACTGAAATTCTCATTCGCCTGGTGCTTCCTTTCACTGCAGGTTGCAAGTTCAATTTATGATAATGTACTGTATTGTATGTATGTATTGTATTTATATATGTATTGTATGTATGTATTGTATTTATATATGTATTGTATTGTATGTATGTATTGTATTTATATATGTATTGTATGTATGTTCGTATATATGTACTGTACGTATGTACAGTAAATATGTACTGTATGTTTGTTTATGTCAGGGACAGATTAACAATGAGTCAGGGAACAGGTAGCACCTCCTGGGGTAGATGGCAGTGAGAGATCACACAGGCCTGTTGATTTGTTGCAAATGGCCTCGACCAGTTTTATGGCGCAGCGAAACAGAAATAAACATCAAAACAAAATACCTTGCTGGCTGGCGCTAACTAAACACAGGATAATCCTAACTGACAAAAAAAAAGGAAAAGGATGGCACAGCTCACTGGTTTTCACCCGAGAGACTCCATAGTCTGTCCTCTTTTCCCAAGCAGTGTGAGAGAGCAGTGATCAGGCGGACAGCCTTTTTAACATTGAAAGCCCTAGTTAGCCGTCTGTGAGACTGAAAGCCCAAAGACCCAATCTGGGCCTAATAGGATGGAGAACCCGTCCTCTCTTCTCACATCCGACCCCAGGACCCCCTTATCCGGTTCTTACCAAAAGCTCTAAGCAGAACCAACACAATATTCCTGGGGATTTAAAACACATAGGTAAGAAACCTAGTGCAAATATACTGTACCTGCCTTCCGCCACTATTCTAGTGATCTTGTCACAATATATGTATTGTACATGTGTATACGTAATGTTTGTTTTGGTGATATTCTTTAAGGATGCTGTATATATCAAATAAAGGTCACTTAGGTATGTGTTAAGTCTAGCGAAAATGCAGTTATGTATTTCTGCCTGTTGTTTTATGAATACATAATTGCGACAATGTGCATGCCAAAATCTGGGGCTTCAAGATAGGCGGGAGGGTACAAAGTATCCATTGCTGTCAATGTATGGGTATCTGGCAGGTCCTGAGCCCACCAAAAAAGTGCAGCCATGCCCATTCCATTCCTTATGTGTGTACAACTTCCTTAAACAAATATAACCAACAGTGATAATATAAAAACCACCTGCGTAGTATTGTGTAGGTGACCCGCATGCCACCAAATAGTTCTAACCCATCAAGACATGGACTCCACAAGACCTCTGAAGGTCTTGTCCTGCAGATGTTAGCAGCAGATCCTTTAAGTTCTGTAAGTTGCGGTGTGTAGACTCCAGGGCTCGGAATTGTTTTTCAGATGCTCAATCGGATTGAAATCTGTGGAGTCCAACTCAACACCTTAAACTCTTTGTCAGGTTCCTCACTCCATTCCTGAACAGTTGTTGCAGTGTGGCAGGGCGCATTATCTGGATGAAAGAGGCCAATTCCATCAGGAATACTGTTGCCAATTAGGAGTATTCACGGTCTGTAACAATGTTTGGGTAGGTGGCACGTGTCAAAGTAACCACCACATGAATGTCGGGACATTGTCCAGAGCATCACAGTGTTCCCTTCCATAGTGCATCCTGGTGCTAACATATTCCCAAGTAAACAACGTACACACACGGTGTACACACACGTACATGGACGGTGTGTCCATATGATGTAAAACTAATTGTGATTCACCAGGCCACCTTCCTTCATTGCTCCATGGACCAATTGTGATGCACTGTAGGCACTTTTAGTGGTGAACAGGGGTCAGTATGGGCACTCAGACCAGTTTACGGCTACCCAGGAAGCACCTATGCACTGTTTGGTCTAACATCTTTCTATCATATCCAGCATTAACTTTTTCCACAATTTGTGCTACAGCAGCTCTTCTGTGGGATAGAACCAGACGTGCTAGCCATCGCTCTCCAAGCTCACCAATGAGCCTCGGGCGCCCATGTCCCTATCGCCAATTCACCAGTTGTCTTTTCCTGGAACAATTTTAGTTGGTCACTGCACACCGGGAACACCCCACATGTCCAGCCATTTGTCTTCTAGCCATCACAATTACAGATATGCATGGACCCCCGTATTGTGGTTTTGGTTCAAAATCATCATCATGTTATGGTTTGGGCAAAATCACCCTCAAGTGTTTTGGGTTGGATTCAGTTTTTGGTTAGTTAGAAATCGATACAATAAAAATCTATATTTATTAATAAAACTCGATAAAAACTGGTAAAGTTATGTCATTTTTGCAATCTAAAACCCAAAATATGGATTTAAAATTTGAATTCCAAACCGCGGGTGGATCCGAACTGGGACTTGGTTCGGATCTGCTCAGGAGATCCGGACCGGGTTTTGGTTTAGATCGGATACACAAAATTTGGGGAGGTTTGGATTTTTAGAGGACCAAACCGCACATCTGTAATCACAATTTGGCCCTTGACAAAGTCACACAGATCTGTACGCATACGCTTGTCTATTGTTCCTGCTTCCAACACATCAGGTCTATTTACTAAGCCTTGGATGGAGATAAAATGGATGGCGATAAAGTACCAGCCAATCTGCTCCTAACTGCCATGTCACAGGCTGGGTTTGAGAAATGACAGTTAGGAGCTGATTGTCTGGTACCTTATCTCCGTCCACTTTATCTTCATCCAAGGCTTAGTAATAGTAAATAGACCCGTGAGTGTTCACTTGCTGCCTGATATATGCCACCACATGACAGGTGCCATTATAAAGAGATAATCAATATTATGCAGTTTTTAATGTTATGGCTGGTAAGTACGGATGGTGTAACGATGAACATTACTGCCTCACAGCACTGAGGTCATGGGTTCGATTCCCACCATGGCCCTAACTGTGTGGAGTTTGTATATTCTCCCCGTGCTTGCGTGGGTTTCCTCCGGGTACTCCGGTTTCCTCCCACAATCCAAAAATATACTGGCAGGTTAATTGGCTCCCAACAAAACTAACCCTAGCATGAATGTGTCTGTGTATACATGTGGTAGGGAATATAGAGTGTAAGCTCCACTGGGGCAGGGACTGATGTGAATGGGCAAATATTCTCTGTACAGCGCTGCAGAATATGTGTGCTCTATATAAATAACTGGTAATAAATAAATAAATAAATAATATATGTATGCATAAAAGTGGCATCCTGATGACGAAGTAAGTAAAACATCGAAACGTTATCTCCATACCTGCAGTTATTGGAGCTTTTGTTCTTCTGAATGGTGCCTTTCTGCATACATATGTGATTTGTTGGACCTCTTGCTCCGAATACCTAGGAGAGCACCAGGACTAAATATACCTGTAATGGGAGTGCTGCTTTTCCGGATTGCTATCTATCTATCTATCTATCTATCTATCTATCTATCTATCTATCTATCTATCTATCTATCTATCTATCTATCTATCTATCTATATCCACCTATCTATCCGCCTATCTATCTATCTATCTATCTATCTATCTATCTATCTATCTATCTATCTATCTATCTATCTATCTATCTATCCGCCTATCTATCTATCTATCTATCTATCCGCCTATCTATCTGCCTATCTATCTATCTATCTATCTATCTATCTATCTATCTATCTATCTATCTATCTATCTATCTATCTATCTACACTGTAATTTTTCTACCCAGTCGTCGACATAATCTCTGTAGCCATGTTTAAACAGCGCTATATAATAATAATAATAATAATTGTTATTATTAAAGGGACCTTTATGGACCCTTATGGATCGTAATCTCTAAAGAAAAAATTATATAATGATGAGCAATCCAAGTATTGACAGAAAAATAAGACTTTAATGATCTCTATTTTTCAGCCCGATCCCCTCTTGACGTCTGGCCAGAATATTTTTTTTGTACATAAAGTAATAATATATGCAGTAATAATACCGGGATAATCAGACCCTGGAAGAGGAGCTCATATAGGCAATCCAGAGGAGACCGCACAATGCCTCATTCACCACTGACTGTGGTCACTAATGGAATAAGAGAGGACCCCGAGGTATAAGCAATATCCAGTGTACAAGACGCACGTGAATCTGCTGGGATGACTTGAGCGGGAGAGAGAGAGATCCAGGATAATCCCTTTAGGTTGTAGCTTCTGAACACAGATGTGGAACCTTTGGCAAAACCAATATGAAAGTTCTTGAAAGGTCTGGTCGTAACTGTGTAATAGTCGGATGCTTCATCGCGAGCAGGATTATTTTTAGAGCACTTCGAGATGATTTTCTTTGAGGTTCTCCGTCACAGCAAGACATCAAGAGCGTACGGGGCATATGAGAATTACCGACCCCAGAAATCTTTTTTATTTTTATTTTGTTACTTGCCGTTTGGCAGTTTTTTCACGTTTTTGAGATCCGCAAAATAACAACAAACACTAAACACAAGATAGAGTCTTATTATACCGTTACTGGCAGGATATTTGCAGGGGGAATCAGTATTCAGCAGAACTCTGGAATTAAGGATTAAGCCGGCAGGTTACAGAAATATTTTGCCCGGCTGAATTGTGAGAGTTTAATATCCTTATTTAGCTGGAGAGGAAAGAGTTAAAAGCTTAGTACAGACCTAGACGCTGATGACTGCATTAAGACATCAGCTGATTTTGCCTAGAACTAGAGGCGTATCTACCCATTGGCCAGGATGGCAGTCGCCAGGGGCGCCAGCTGAGCAGGGGGCGCCACCTGACGGTGCCACCCTCGGCCAGTGGGTAGAATCCCTTAAGCCGTAGTGTCTGGCAATACCTGCTGTGCCGAGCTGCCTGTCCATTGCCTGGGATGGAGGGCGGTCGAGCACTCAGCAGGCAGGAGCTGGTGACGGTGTCCAGCACCGCAATGCATTACAGGGAAGAAACGGAAAATAAACTACAACTCCCAGCAACCCTTGCTTTTGGGAGCTCCCAGCAGCAAGGACTGCTGGGAGCTGTAGTTGATTTTCAGTTTCTTCACGTAGTTTGGTTCGGTGCCGGACACCAGCACCAGCTCCTGCCTGCTGAGCGATCCTCCGCCCTCTATCCCAGGCAGCTCGGCGCAGCAGGTATTGCCAGACACTACGGCTATCTGCTGGGATGTTGTGGGGTGGGGACTAGGGCTATGTGCTGTGTGGGGAGGCTATGTATGTGCTGGGAGTGGGGGAGACTACTACTATGTGCTAAGGGTGGACTACAGCTATGTGCTGGGATGGGGAGGCTATGTATGTGCTGGGAGTGGGGGAGAGACTACTATGTGCTAAGGGCGGACTACAGCTATGTGCTGGGATGGGGGTGGAGATACTGTATGACTGTGTTGGGAGAGGTGGAGACTACGGCTATGTGCTGGGGCGATTACGGTTATTGCTTGGGGAGGTGGGGGCTATGGGTATTTACTGGGAGGGGACTATGGCTATGTGCTGGGAGGGGGATGGGGACTATGACTATATGACTGTGGGGGCCTGTCTCGCACTGTGGGGGCATATGTGTATCTGGCACTGTGGGGGCATATCTAGCACTGTGGGGCACATCTGGCACTGTGGAGGCATGTGTGTATCTGGCACTGTGAGGGCATATCTGGAAACGTGGGGGCATGTCTGGCAACATAGGGGAATATGTGTATCTGGAACTGTGGGGCATATCTGGCACTGTGGGGTCATATCTAGCACCGTGGGGGCATATCTGGCACTGTGGGGGCATATGTGTACCGGGCACTATTGGGGGCATATGTGTATCTGGCACTGCAGTATTGGGGTCACATGTGTATCACGCCCCCATTTTCATTGGCCATGCCCATTTTTTTCTACTTGCACCACTGGGTAGTGCGCTGCACTGCACTTCTTTCCACTACTATTTGATTATACTACCTAGCCTTGGGTGGCATTGCGTCCTCATCCAGGCCAGGCACTGCTGATATCTCCTCAGTCTTATAAGAATTACTGTGTGGGCATAATGTGTAAAGGGAACTGCTACTGTGTGGGCGTGATGTGTATAAGGATTACTACTGTGTAGCGTAATTTGAATGGGGGGAATTATTGTATGGACATGCCCCTTTCCCAAAAGATGATGTCCCTTTTTTGCATATGCACCTTTCCTATTTCAAATATGGAGGGCGCCAGTCCCTTACTTTGCCAGGGGCGCTCGGACCCCTAGATACACCCCTGCCTAGAACTATCCTGTTTTAACTCTGTGGAGTTTATTTATCAATGGGCTGTTTTGACACAGGATTTAAAGCCATGTAAGTGACCGCCTGATAGAGTAACACTGTATAATCTGAGTGTACTGTCTGGTATCTGACATTAGAGAAAGACGTGGGGCCTTCAAGCAATGGGGCCCAATGAGGATTTCCTCTGGACCCCTGAATTTGCATTCACCTCAGAATGCAAAAACTTGCCATTTGCGCCTGTGCAGATATCCCTCCAACTCAGAATCAGGCCCCAAATCCACCAATCTAAACTCCTCTAGCCAACAGTCATGTGACCACATTCTGGAGCTCAGCTTAGTTATTATAATCCTTCAGACATTTGGTACAAACTTCACAAGATTATCAAGAGAATAGATATTATACATTACGCAAATATGTTAAAGCACAACTGCTAATCCCAGCTAAAATTAGTACAATCACCAGGACACCCACCCAATGCGAAAAGGGGTGTATGCTTATAAATATATAACATATATAACTGGTCAAAGTGGTAAACGAACTAAACTGCTTCATCAACAAGACTTACAGTAAGCCATGAGGGGATCTAGTTGCTTTACTGGCGGTCAGGATCCCAGCGATCAGGATACCAACGCCAGAATCCCGACCGCTTACAATGCCGGCACGTGACACCCATAGAGTGGGAATAGAACCTGTGGCGAGCGCAGCAAGCACCGAGCCCATAGGGTGCTCTGGTGCACTTGACCTCCCTGTCGGCATTCTGGCTACCGGGATCCCGTGGTCTGGATGTTGACCTCCGGGATCCCGACCGCCAGCATTACAGTCCCAACCTGCGGTCAGTAGGGAGGGATGACTCCTTCAAAGACCAATCTTAGATGAATGAGGTCCACAGGAACATCTGGGTCCATGGAATGACCTTGGGGTGAAGGGGTACTCCTTGGTGTCCTAAGAGCTACCCAGGTTAATTATGTAGCAAAATTGTGTTGCAGTTTTGACTTGGACAAGTAGATAAACAGCCAAATCACCTATTAGGCAACTTAATCTTCTTCTGAAGCCAGTGGGCACTGAGTCTAGGTCCCATGAAGACTTAATCGGGCACTGGCTGGACAGGTACGATATGACACTTAGCCTAGTGAATTGATAGGCTGCATGCTCATAAATAGTGGTTAAGTCTAGAGGATGGTTGAAGATCAGTGCAAAGTGCTCCTTGGCCCCCATTTGCACTAGAGTTCTGCAAAAGTGCTTTTGTTTGCAGAGTAGGTGGTGGTTACGGATGACTGACCGTTTAGTAAGAGGAATGAATAGGAGTCTTTGGGTGGATTGACAACATTTATTTTTTTCTGACTAAGATTGCTGAAATGACTGGAGTGAACAGGGCACATTTTAGGAGTGCCTCATGCATTGTAGATGGGTCCATTTTTATTCCATACCGAAAAGCTAGTTCAGAACCGGTAGAGTTGAGTTCTTGTTCCTAGACTTTTAAAGGGACGCATTTTGCAGTTAGTGGAAGAAGGCAATTTTTTCTACGGGCACTTTTCCCTTGTATACACAAATATTTTCACAGAAAGAGCATTTCAAAACAGTAATCAAAGGTGCATAGTGCGCTCTGCTCTCTTTTGGGGAACCCCTTCATGGGTTACAACCCTCCATCTTCAACAGGGCCAGAAGAACTATAGAAGAAAGCAGCCGGGGGAGCATGGCTTGGGCATCAAGTTGAGCTATTTACTAAGCACGCTACCAAATCAAAGGGTACCGGAATTCAGAAACTGGTATTTAGTTTTCTCCAGACTCAAAGCTATATTGCCCCAGATTTATCAAGCCTTGGAGAGTGATAAATTGCATAGTGATAAAGTACCAACCAATCAGCTCCTAACTGTCATTTTTCAAACACAGCCTGTGATATGGCAGTTAGGAGAAGATCGGCTGGTACTTTATCACCGTGCAATTTATTACCCTCCAAGGCTTGATAAATCTAGGCCAATATCTCAGACCAGAACCCAAGCACAAGGGTCTAAGACGTCAAAGCTTCAGCCTGGACCAACAAAAACCGTCTCCACGTGTTTTGTTGAAGAACTGATCCAAAATTCCACGTTGTCATTGTGTTTTCCTTTCCTAGATGGGATTCACACTATAAAGACTCTATTTGGTACCCTCTTGTCCTCCTAATGCTGAAATAAAGCAGAAAACAAAAGACACTGACTCAAAGTGACAGCATGTGCAGTTATTTCCTAAAAAAAATAGTCACCGCACCAGATGTTATCCAAGATACATTAGTTAATTGAATTTCATAATACAGGGTCACATGCATTTAAATGTTTGGTGAATGCAGCAAATTTAAAGGACATAGGACAACAGGACGGCTCCGAGGCACGTTACCTTCAATAAAACCAAACCGGAATTTTTTATTTAAAAAAATGGCAGCTAAGCAGATTTCTGTATTATTTTTCCCGAATTTTAAGTGTTCTCATTTGACCTTGATGCCCACTGTGACTGTCAGCGTTTTTACCACGCAAGTAACAGGAACAGTTTAGGAAAGTTTTACTGGATTTACAAATGATTCTAGATGGGAGTCACTCGGCGAGATCCCGGCATAAAATAAACACATGTATTGTGTTGCCTGTAATCCATACTGACCAAACGTTTGCCTTTATCAGTTTAGAGAAAGCTTCAAAATTGAAAGCAAACAAACAGTTGGCTGCTAGATTTACAAAAACATAATTGTACAATGTGTTCTGTATGATAGTCACCCCTTTCCTCATTGGGTTGGAAAAATGTGCAAGTTTCACTGCTGGAGTTTTCTACCCCAACCATATCACGTACTGCAGCAGAAATGGATTGACCAGTTATATTTTGATCCAATTTTGACATGGCCAATTTCCCAATGATGTCACGCCTCAATAATGTTACATACTGTATCCCATTCCTCTGAGCTACTGCATTGTAAGAGGATCTCTAGAAGACTGGGGGGGGGTCATTCCGAGTTGATCGCATGTAGCAACTTTTTGCTGCTCGTGCGATCAACTAGACGCCGCCTATGGGGGAGTGTATATCTGCAGAGCTGCGATCGCTTGTACAGCCCTGCTATGCAAAGAAAGTTTCCTGTAAAAGAAGACCAGTGTCAGAGTTACTTACCCTGTGCGATCGATCCAGAGATGCAGGTCCCAGAATTGACGTCAGACATCCACCCCCCAACGCCTGGACACGCCTGCGTTCACCGCACCACTCCCAGAAAACGGTCAGTTGACGCCCCGGAACGCCTTCCTCCTGACAATCTTCTTGCAGTTGCCGCTGCGACCGCTTTCTTCATTCACGGCATCGCTGCCCATCGACGGGCGTCGCCGGCAACGATGCACTTGCGCGATGCGGCCGCCGCGCATGCGCATTTCAGACCCGATCGCACGGCTGCGAAGAAGTGCAGCGTGCAATCGGGTCATTCTGACCCCCTGGGAGGAGAGCTTTGGGTGGGAATACAAGGACTATGGGGAAGGGAAGTCTGACAATGATTACTCTACTATTGCAGGGTGAGCTTTACAACAGATGTAGAAAGAAACACCATCATAAAAAGCTTTAAGGGATCTATTTATTAACGGGTGAAAAGCCCTATCTCTGGTGAAAACATGCGTATTTGCCCCCTACATCAAGGGGCCACGTCGATTGCAGGCAATGGGGACGCGTTGTCTGGTCACCTGATGAATTTGCTGGGTCTCGCTAGTGAAAACTTTCCCATGCAAAGCGTTTGGAATTCTATTTAACGCGCGTAGCAACTGTACAAGACCATTTACCATGGCAATAGTTTTCCTTTTGAATTTACTATCACAGGGGCAGATTTATTAAGCCTGGTGAAGTGATAAAGTGGAAGGTGATAAAGTGCCAGCCAATCATATCCTAACATGTTACAGGCTGGGTTTGAAAAATGACAGTTAGAAGCTGATTGACTGGTGCTTTATCACCTTCCACTTTATTACTTCACCGAGCTTAATAAATCTGCCCAACAGTATGGTGGTCATTCCGAGTTGTTCGCTCGTTGCCGATTTTTGCAACGGAGCGATTAAGGCAAAAATGCGCATGCGCATGGTACGCAGTGCGCATGCGCTATGTAATTTTACTAAGAACTTAGTAGATTTACTCACGGCAGAACGAAGAGTTTTCATCGTTGAAGTGATCGTTGTGTGATTGACAGGAAGTGGGTGTTTCTGGGCGGAAACTGGCCGTTTTCTGGGAGTGTGCGGAAAAACACAGGCGTGTCAGGCAAAAACGCGGGAGTGGCTGGCCAGACGCTAGGCGTGTGTGTGACGTCAAACCAGGAACGAAACGGCCTGAACTGATCGCTATTTCTGAGTAGGTCCGGAGCTACTCAGAAACTGCTAAGAAATTTCTTTTCGCTATTTTGCGAATCTTTCGTTCGTAATTCTGCAAAGCTAAGATTCACTCCCAGAGGGCGGCGGCTTAGCGTGTGCAATGCTGCTAAAAGCAGCTAACGAGCGAACAACTCGGAATGAGGGCCTATGTGTATACAGAAGAAAAGTATTTCTACGCTTATTTATTTATTTATTTATTTTAATAAATTATTTTTTTTAAATGTTGAAAGGTTTTGAAATATTTTGTACATTATACTTTTACATTTTTAGTCTATTTTATTTGTTATTGCTGTTTGTGCAGTTGCTCGCCGAATGCACGAACCCTCTAGCTGCCTCACATGTGTGCTAGACATGGATTGGCGCAGCGAAGTTCGCCTTTACTAATCAGACCTCAACTGGCCCGGCGAAGTTATTAGTGATGAGCACCGGAAATTTTTCGGGTTTTGTGTTTTGGTTCTGGGTTCGGTTCCGCGGCCGTGTTTTGGGTTCGAACGCGTTTTGGCAAAACCTCACCGAATTTTTTTTGTCGGATTCAGGTGTGTTTTGGATTCGGGTGTTTTTTTCAAAAAACCCTAAAAAACAGCTTAAATCATAGAATTTGGGGGTCATTTTGATCCCAAAGTATTATTAACCTCAATAACCATAATTTCCACTCATTTTCAGTCTATTCTGAACACCTCACACCTCACAATATTATTTTTAGTCCTAAAATTTGCACAGAGGTCGCTGGATGGCTAAGCTAAGCGACCCAAGTGGCCGACACAAACACCTGGCCCATCTAGGAGTGGCACTGCAGTGTCACGCAGGATGGCCCTTCCAAAAAACACTCCCCAAACAGCACATGACGCAAAGAAAAAAAGAGGCGCAATGAGGTAGCTGTGTGAGTAAGCTAAGCGACCCTAGTGGCCGACACAAACACCTGGCCCATCTAGGAGTGGCACTGCAGTGTCACGCAGGATGGCCCTTCCAAAAAACACTCCCCAAACAGCACATGACGCAAAGAAAAAAAGAGGCGCAATGAGGTAGCTGTGTGAGTAAGATAAGCGACCCTAGTGGCCGACACAAACACCTGGCCCATCTAGGAGTGGCACTGCAGTGTCACGCAGGATGGCCCTTCCAAAAAACACTCCCCAAACAGCACATGACGCAAAGAAAAATGAAAGAAAAAAGAGGTGCAAGATGGAATTGTCCTTGGGCCCTCCCACCCACCCTTATGTTGTATAAACAGGACATGCACACTTTAACCAACCCATCATTTCAGTGACAGGGTCTGCCACACGACTGTGACTGAAATGACGGGTTGGTTTGGACCCCCACCAAAAAAGAAGCAATTAATCTCTCCTTGCACAAACTGGCTCTACAGAGGCAAGATGTCCACCTCATCATCATACTCCGATATATCACCGTGTACATCCCCCTCCTCACAGATTATCAATTCGTCCCCACTGGAATCCACCATCTCAGCTCCCTGTGTACTTTGTGGAGGCAATTGCTGCTGGTCAATGTCTCCACGGAGGAATTGATTATAATTCATTTTAATGAACATCATCTTCTCCACATTTTCTGGATGTAACCTCGTACGCCGATTGCTGACAAGGTGAGCGGCGGCACTAAACACTCTTTCGGAGTACACACTTGTGGGAGGGCAACTTAGGTAGAATAAAGCCAGTTTGTGCAAGGGCCTCCAAATTGCCTCTTTTTCCTGCCAGTATAAGTATGGACTGTGTGACGTGCCTACTTGGATGCGGTCACTCATATAATCCTCCACCATTCTTTCAATGGGGAGAGAATCATATGCAGTGACAGTAGACGACATGTCCGTAATCGTTGTCAGGTCCTTCAGTCCGGACCAGATGTCAGCATCAGCAGTCGCTCCAGACTGCCCTGCATCACCGCCAGCGGGTGGGCTCGGAATTCTGAGCCTTTTCCTCGCACCCCCAGTTGCGGGAGAATGTGAAGGAGGAGATGTTGACAGGTCGCGTTCCGCTTGACTTGACAATTTTGTCACCAGCAGTTCTTTGAACCCCAGCAGACTTGTGTCTGCCGGAAAGAGAGATCCAAGGTAGGTTTTAAATCTAGGATCGAGCACGGTGGCCAAAATGTAGTGCTCTGATTTCAACAGATTGACCACCCGTGAATCCTTGTTAAGCGAATTAAGGGCTCCATCCACAAGTCCCACATGCCTAGCGGAATCGCTCTGTGTTAGCTCCTCCTTCAATGTCTCCAGCTTCTTCTGCAAAAGCCTGATGAGGGGAATGACCTGACTCAGGCTGGCAGTGTCTGAACTGACTTCACGTGTGGCAAGTTCAAAAGGTTGCAGAACCTTGCACAACGTTGAAATCATTCTCCACTGAGCTTGAGACAGGTGCATTCCACCTCCTATATCGTGCTCAGTTGTATAGGCTTGAATGGCCTTTTGCTGCTCCTCCAACCTCTGAAGCATATAGAGGGTTGAATTCCACCTCGTTACCACTTCTTGCTTCAGATGATGGCAGGGCAGGTTCAGGCGTTTTTGGTGGTGCTCCAGTCTTCTGTACGTGGTGCCTGTACGCCGAAAGTGTCCCGCAATTCTTCTGGCCACCGACAGCATCTCTTGCACGCCCCTCTCGTTTTTTAAATAATTCTGCACCTCCAAATTCAAGGTATGTGCAAAACATGGGACGTGCTGGAATTTGCCCAGATTTAATGCACACACAATATTGCTGGCGTTGTCCGATGCCACAAATCCACAGGAGAGTCCAATTGGGGTAAGCCATTCTGCGATGATCTTCCTCAGTTGCCGTAAGAGGTTTTTAGCTGTGTGCGTATTCTGGAAAGCGGTGATACAAAGCGTAGCCTGCCTAGGAAAGAGTTGGCGTTTGCGAGATGCTGCTACTGGTGCCGCCGCTGCTGTTCTTGCGGCGGGAGTCCATACATCTACCCAGTGGGCTGTCACAGTCATATAGTCCTGAGCCTGCCCTGCTCCACTTGTCCACATGTCCGTGGTTAAGTGGACATTGGGTACAACTGCATTTTTTAGGACACTGGTGAGTCTTTTTCTGAGGTCTGTGTACATTTTCGGTATCGCCTGCCTAGAGAAATGGAACCTAGATGGTATTTGGTACCGGGGACACAGTACCTCCAACAAGTCTCTAGTTGCCTCTGCAGTAATGATGGATACCGGAACCACGTTTCTCACCGCCCAGGATGCCAAGGCCTCAGTTATCCGCTTTGCAGCAGGATGACTGCTGTGATATTTCATCTTCCTCTCAAAGGACTGTTGGACAGTCAATTGCTTGGTGGAAGTAGTAAAAGTGGTCCTACGAGTACGACTTCTCCTCTGGGATGACCATCGACTCCCAGCAGCAACAACAGCAGCGCCAGCAGCAGTAGGCGTTACACGCAAGGATGCATCGGAGGAATCCCAGGCAGGAGAGGACTCGTCAGAATTGCCAGTGACATGGCCTGCAGGACTATTGGCATTCCTGGGGAAGGAGGAAATTGACACTGAGGGAGTTGGTGGGGTGGTTTGCGTGAGCTTGGTTACAAGAGGAAGGGATTTACTGGTCAGTGGACTGCTTCCGCTGTCGCCCAAAGTTTTTGAATTTGTCACTGACTTATGATGAATGCGCTGCAGGTGACGTATAAGGGAGGATGTTCCGAGGTGGTTAACGTCCTTACCCCTACTTATTACAGCTTGACAAAGGCAACACACGGCTTGACAAATGTTGTCCGCATTTCTGTTGAAATACTTCCACACCGAAGAGCTGATTTTTTTGGTATTTTCACCAGGCATGTCAATGGCCCTATTCCTCCCACGGACAACAGGTGTCTCCCCGGGTGCCTGACTTAAACAAACCACCTCACCATCAGAATCCTCCTGGTCAATTTCCTCCCCAGCGCCAGCAACACCCATATCCTCCTCATCCTGGTGTACTTCAACACTGACATCTTCAATCTGACTATCAGGAACTGGACTGCGGGTGCTCCTTCCAGCACTTGCAGGGGGCGTGCAAATGGTGGAAGGCGCATGCTCTTCACGTCCAGTGTTGGGAAGGTCAGGCATCGCAAACGACACAATTGGACTCTCCTTGTGGATTTGTGATTTCGAAGAACGCACAGTTCTTTGCTGTGCTTTTGCCAGCTTGAGTCTTTTCATTTTTCTAGCGAGAGGCTGAGTGCTTCCATCCTCATGTGAAGCTGAACCACTAGCCATGAACATAGGCCAGGGCCTCAGCCGTTCCTTGCCACTCCGTGTGGTAAATGGCATATTGGCAAGTTTACGCTTCTCCTCCGACGATTTTATTTTAGATTTTTTAGTCCTTTTTTTACTGATATTTGGTGTTTTGTATTTTACATGCTCTGTACTATGACATTGGGCATCGGCCTTGGCAGACGACGTTGCTGGCATTTCATCGTCTCGGCCATGACTAGTGGCAGCAGCTTCAGCACGAGGTGGAAGTCGATCTTGATCTTTCCCTATTTTTGGAACCTCAACATTTTTGTTCTCCATATTTTAATAGGCACAACTAAAAGGCACCTCAGGTAAACAATGGAGATGGATGGATACTAGTATACTTATGGATTGACGAGCGACTGCCGACACAGAGGTAGCTACAGCCGTGGACTACCGTACTGCGTCTGCTGCTAATATAGACTGGATGATAATGATATAAAAAAAATATATATATATCACTACTGCAGCCGGACAGGTATATATTATATAATGACGGACCTGCTGGACACTGTCAGCTCAGCACTGCAGACTCCTAAAGTAAGCTACTAGTATCAAGAAGATAGAAAAAAGAAAAAACACCACAGGTAGGTGGTATACAATTATGGATGGACGAGCGACTGCCGACACAGAGGTAGCTACAGCCGTGGACTACCGTACTGCGTCTGCTGCTAATATAGACTGGATGATAATGAGATATAAAATATATATATATCACTACTGCAGCCGGACAGGTATATATTATATAATGACGGACCTGCTGGACACTGTCAGCTCAGCACTGCAGACTCCTAAAGTAAGCTACTAGTATCAAGAAGATAGAAAAAAGAAAAAAACACCACGGGTAGGTGGTATACAATTATGGATGGACGAGCGACTGCCGACACAGAGGTAGCTACAGCCGTGGACTACCGTACTGCGTCTGCTGCTAATATAGACTGGATGATAATGATATAAAAAAAATATATATATATATCACTACTGCAGCCGGACAGGTATATATTATATAATGACGGACCTGCTGGACACTGTCTGCTCAGCACTGCAGACTCCTAAAGTAAGCTTCTAGTATCAAGAAGATAGAAAAAAGAAAAAAAACACCACGGGTAGGTGGTATACAATTATGGATGGACGAGCGACTGCCGACACAGAGGTAGCTACAGCCGTGGACTACCGTACTGCGTCTGCTGCTAATATAGACTGGATGATAATGAGATATAAAATATATATATATCACTACTGCAGCCGGACAGGTATATATTATATAATGACGGACCTGCTGGACACTGTCAGCTCAGCACTGCCGACTCCTAAAGTAAGCTACTAGTATCAAGAAGATAGAAAAAAGAAAAAACACCACAGGTAGGTGGTATACAATTATGGATGGACGAGCGACTGCCGACACAGAGGTAGCTACAGCCGTGGACTACCGTACTGCGTCTGCTGCTAATATAGACTGGATGATAATGAGATATAAAATATATATATATCACTACTGCAGCCGGACAGGTATATATTATATAATGACGGACCTGCTGGACACTGTCAGCTCAGCACTGCAGACTCCTAAAGTAAGCTACTAGTATCAAGAAGATAGAAAAAAGAAAAAACACCACAGGTAGGTGGTATACAATTATGGATGGACGAGCGACTGCAGACACAGAGGTAGCTACAGCCGCGGACTACCGTACTGCGTCTGCTGCTAATATAGACTGGATGATAATGAGATATAAAATATATATATATCACTACTGCAGCCGGACAGGTATATATTATATAATGACGGACCTGCTGGACACTGTCAGCTCAGCACTGCAGACTCCTAAAGTAAGCTACTAGTATCAAGAAGATAGAATAAAGAAAAAAACACCTCGGGTAGGTGGTATACAATTATGGATGGACGAGCGACTGCCAACACAGAGGTAGCTACAGCCGTGGACTACCGTACTGCGTCTGCTGCTAATATAGACTGGATGATAATGATATAAAAAATATATATATATATATATATCACTACTGCAGCCGGACAGGTATATATTATATAATGACGGACCTGCTGGACACTGTCAGCTCAGCACTGCAGACTCCTAAAGTAAGCTACTAGTATCAAGAAGATAGAAAAAAGAAAAAACACCACAGGTAGGTGGTATACAATTATGGATGGACGAGCGACTGCCGACACAGAGGTAGCTACAGCCGTGGACTACCGTACTGCGTCTGCTGCTAATATAGACTGGATGATAATGAGATATAATATATATATATATATCACTACTGCAGCCGGACAGGTATATATTATATAATGACGGACCTGCTGGACACTGTCAGCTCAGCACTGCAGACTCCTAAAGTAAGCTACTAGTATCAAGAAGATAGAAAAAAAAAAAACACCACGGGTAGGTGGTATACAATTATGGATGGACGAGCGACTGCCGACACAGAGGTAGCTACAGCCGTGGACTACCGTACTGCGTCTGCTGCAGTGCTAATATAGACTGGATGATAATGATATAAAAAAGATATATATATCACTACTGCAGCCGGACAGGTATATATTATATAATGCCGGACCTGCTGGACACTGTCAGCAGAATGCGTTTATAGAATAAAAAAAAACACCACACGACGAGTGTTTAACTTTTTCAGGCAGACAATCACAATATACTGGTGGTCAGTGGTCACTGGTCAGTCACACTGGCACTGGCAGTGGCACTCTGGCAGCAAAAGTGTGCACTGTTAAAAATATGTACTCCTGCTATAACTGCTCCCCAGTCTCCCCCACAATTAAGCTGTGTGAGCAGTGAGCACTCAGCACAGTCAGATATACAGTATTACATAGATGATGCAGCACACTGAGGGCACACTGAGGCTGAGCACAGATATGGTATGTGACTGTGTCACACTGTGTATCGTTTTTTTTCAGGCAGAGAACGGATTAATTAAACTGGTGGTCACTGGTCACACTATCAGCAAGTAGTACTCCTAATATGCTCCCCAAAATTAGTAAATCAAGTGTCACTCTCTACTACTCTCTAGTCTACTCTAAACGGAGAGGACGCCAGCCACGTCCTCTCCCTATCAATCTCAATTCACGTGTGAAAATGGCGGCGACGCGCGGCTCCTTATATAGAATCCGAGTCTCGCGATAGAATCCGAGCCTCGCGAGAATCCGACAGCGGGATGATGACGTTCGGGCGCGCTCGGGTTAACCGAGCAAGGCGGGAAGATCCGAGTCTGCCTCAGACCCGTGTAAAAAGCGTGAAGTTCGGGGGGGTTCGGTTTCCGAGAAACCGAACCCGCTCATCACTAGAAGTTATGTTGATATACAGTATGCTTAGGGGTACATTTACTAATTTACTTGCTAACATTAGCAATTCCATAACCTAGAAAATCGCAATTGCAATAGCGAACATGAATTAGGAGCAGTGTATGCTATTTTTATCTTTTTTCTTTTCTTTCATAAATAATTGGTTATCCAGTAACTCATATGATTAGAGAGAGTTGTCCATACTTGCGACTTTCTGCCAACTTGGCTCAACAGGGGGCATGGTTCTGGGAAAGTAAGTGATACGGCGGCATGGAGTCGTGATTGCGTCATCATGGCTCCACCCCCACTATACAATGCCCACAGTAACGACATTGTAAAGCATGGGCGGGCTACAATGATTTGATTCAGAGCAAATCGTGTTATTGTCCCACCCACTTTTACTTCAGTAGTGGGTGGCTGCAGGGGTGAGCGGGGGTACAGCGTGTGTGTGTGGGGGGGGGGGGTGTTCAGGGGGTGCAAGCTGGCTTCAGGCCATTCTTTGTATTATTGTAATAATTTTTATACTCAAAACTCTGGAGATTACTTGAGTATGACAGGTGAGGCCTCACCTGCCCCCCTGACTGCACATCACTGTGTATAGTCAGTCAGACATTTGTTAAATTTAATCTAAATTTAATGAGTTGAACGAATATTGATACTATACACCTCCCAAATATGTAATGCCGGGAATCGGAACAGCATGCGTGAAGATTAAGGGGTAGAGAGATGAAGTACCAATCGATCAGCTCCTTACTGCCATTTTTCAAACACAGCCTGTAACTTGGCAGTTAGGAGCTGATTGGTTTGTACTTTACCTCTTTCCAAGTTTTGATCCATCTCCCCCTGGATGCACTGTGTTATCTAAACGCTGACTCTTGAACATGGATACAATTCCATTCCGAAGAAATATTCAGCGTATAAAAAGAATATATATTTTTGTTTTCCCTGAATCCGTTTAATGTTTTTTCCTTTCTTAAGGCGGCGAAGGTTTACTAAGCAGCGGCTAATCGCTTACATTCTGTTTACCTTCCTGAATAGCGGTTTGATTTGAGGGCTGTTCTGCATATCTTAAACCCTTTAGCCTGAACATAATATACCAGGCTTTAGTCGTTAGGGTTTGGTGTCACTATTCATAAAATAATTGAGTTTACACAAAAAGTGATTCCTGTAATAGCCGTTTTTTACAAGTACGTACATTTTATTTAAAATTACTAACTCAAAGGCAAGGTAAGAAAAAAAAAACCCTCACCTTCAACAACTTCCTGTAATTGCGAATTATTGTGAGTGAAACAGAGGGAAAAAAAAAAAAAAAGATTTGAAAATTATGAACCATTATGCTCGAGAGAGAAAGAGGGAGAAAAAAAAAAGAAAGAAGAAGAGAGCGACGGAGGAGAAAAGACATCTCAGCTTCATGAAACACAGCTGACAAGCTCGACTAAATTACCCCCGGACCATTACAAAAATCACTTAATTGGCAACCATTTTGTTAGGTCAATTGACTCTAATTGAAAAAATAACAAAAAGCTTATTATGCTGCAAATGCGGCCGTGGAAAATGAGTCTTGTGTTAGGAGGAAACAATAATTCTACATTTCAGCTGCTGCTAACAGTAAAAAAAAAAAAAAATATAAAAAAAAAACTTCTGTGTTTTCCGCTGCTAAAATATACAGCGAAAAAATTGAAAAAAGAAAAAGACGCTGAATGCGACTGAATTGGTTGTTTTTGTTATATTTAAACCTCGGCTTCCTCCCCTCCTCCATTTTCAGCGTATTATTGTGGTTTCCTACACCAGACAGATGGAATATATAATAAAATGTCTGTCATGGTAATTGCAGTTTAAACCAATATTTTTACTAATGGGGATTCTCCCCCCTCCCCCCCACCACTGACTAGATCTACAACTTTGAATACTACCACGGTTGGTCGGAGAGACGTTTAGGTCAGAGTTGGATATTTTAAGCTTAACGTAGGATATCATTAAAATATGTAGGTGAAGGAACGAGTCTATACTTGGTGGGTTTTTTTTCCAAAGACGCAATCTCTGCAGCCGTGCAGCCCCGGTGCTAAGGTGCCGGCAGTGGGCGGGAGCAGCGGCAGCATAGATAGTGGCGATGGGGGCCGCGGTACTAAGGTGCTGGTGGTGGGCAGGAGCAGCTTCTGCATAGATAGTGCCGGTGGGGCCACAGTACTAGGGTGTCCGGCGGCAGGCAGCTTCATAGATACTCCCAGCAGGGGTGCCGCTACACTAAGGTGCCGGTGGCTGAGGGGGGAAGGGAACAGTAGCTGTCCCAGTGGGTGATGTGATTTCTGCAGTCGGAGAGACCCTCCAATAAGGTACTGGCAGGGGGTCAGGGTGAGTGTGGCTGAAGTACTCTGTTCTGCAGCCGGGCAGCCTGAGGGGTAAATTATCACTTCCTGAAAAACTGACCTCGCAAAAAGCCCCTTTTCTCAGGAGTGATCATTTTAAGAGGGGTCCATGATGAATAATGAAAACATTGTAAGAGAATGCAATGAGAATTTAAAACTAAAAAATCTCATTGCACAATTTTTTTTTATCATGAATATGCGCCATAGTGGAATCATTGAAGTCATAAAGACTTTGCACAGAGGTTCTTGGGAAAAGGAAAGGGACTATCTCTGAAAAATATTTGTATGGCGCCACAAGGATTCTGCAGAGCTATATAAAGTACATAAACAGCACTATTATTATTATTATTATTACTATTATATAGTAATGTTGGTCTACAGCAGCGTACGGGCAAAACAACAAGACAATACAGGGTAAAGCAGTCTAGTCGGAGTATAAAAGGTGAGGGGGGCTCCCCTTAGGGAACGCCTATTGCAGGACCAGATCTGTCCCCGTCTTCGTTCTTTTCAGAGAACCGGGCCTACCCTTCTCTCCGAACCTAAGTACCAGGCCTGCCCCCATCAACCCCTTGGCCTTCTCCTCTACACAGCCCTTTCCACATCTAGAGGACCAGGCCCGCTCCTTTCTTCCCCTCGGCCTGCCACCTTCCCCTCTACCTTGTTCTCTCCAAACCTCAGGACCAGGCCTGCCCCCTTCATCGCCTTGGCCCACCCCCTTTAATTCTACCCAGCTCTCTCCCTGCTAGAGAACCCGACCCGCCCCCTTATTCCCCTCTACCTTGCTCTCTCCAAATCTAAGTACCAGGCCCGTCCCCCTTCATCTCCTCATTCCCCTCTTTTTTTGCACCTAGTCTCACCACTTGGTAGTTCCACCACTGGGATGATGGGTCTAGGACGGTCATCTGAAGAACCAAAAACCAAGGAAGGAGTGGAGACCGGGGGCAGAGAGCCCATTTCGGAGGTGTAAAGTGTAGCTGGTATGCAAGAGAAGTAGGTAATGGCAGGGACGTGCAGTCAGAACATACTTATGACACATGTTCTGTGTCATAAGTATGTTCTTTATGTTATTCTAATAATTTTAGGGATTTAAATAGGTTTGGGAGGCACTGATAGCAGTGCTTCCCGTACATAATGGAAACGGGGATCGAGCGGGGGGTGGGGCCAAGAAGTGGGCTGTAAAAGCCCATTGAAAAGCATAGGCAAAGCGGCACCTATAGAAGTGCCTCGCTGACATCACTGTCAGCAAGGCAGAAATGATTGGACAGCGGATCCAGTGCTGGATCCGCTGGTTCAATCATCCATACGAGGCGGCGGGACAGTAAGCTGCTCCCCTCCCTTCATCCCCCCGTAGTCCGTCACCTGCTGCTGCCGATCATGTCAGGGACCCTGTGTAGAAGACAGTGACGGCAGCGCTCCTGGAGCCGGCGTCTGTAGTGGAGCAGCGGCGGCTGGCGCTCTCCTCCTCCAGCCTCAGCAGCAGGTGTCTGTCTGTGTGTGCAGCGGAGCCGCGTCCGGAGTGCAGGGACAGCGAGAGGCGCCTGTGGTGAGTACAGCACATCCATATCTATCTATCTATCTATCTATCTATCTATCTATCTATCTATCTATCTATCTATCTATCTATCTCTCTATCTATCTCTCTCTCTCTCTCTCTCTCTCTCCTGTGCATTGATGTATATAAGCATAAGTTTCAGTTTTTGCAGGTACCGGCCCTAATGGATTCTACTGGACAAGTGGACGTGACCGGCGTGGGATGTAGGTAAGTAATCTCTCTCTCATTTTTACAGGTACCCCTATTGGATTCTACTGGACAAGTGGACGTGACCGGCGTGGGATGTAGGTAAGTATGTGTGAGTGTGTAAGTGTGTTTTTAATAAACTTTTACTTTCACGGTGTGTGTGTTGTGTTTTTATTTGGGTATTTTTGTTGTTGTAGAACTACAGGTACCAGCGTGCCCGTTATTTCCTCGCACGCTGGTACTTGAGGTTCCCCAAGTACCAGCAAGAGGGGGAGGCTTGCTGGGCCTTGTAGTTCCACAACAAAAAAACAATACTCTTTTGTTTTACACACATGGCTATCAGCCCGGCACCCACCGCCCAGGGGTGCTGGGGACAGCCTCGGGCTTCACCCCTGGCCCTTGGGTGCCTGGAGGGGGGGGGACCCTTGATTTAAGGGGTCCCCACTCCTCCAGGGAACCCCGGCCAGGGGTGACTAGTTGGGGGGGTAATGCCACGGCCGCAGGGACCTACATAAAAGTGTCCCCCGGCTGTGGCATTATGTCCCTGGCTAGTGGAGCCCGGTGCTGGTTTTAAATATACGGGGGCCCCCTACATCTTTTGTCCCCCGTATTTTTGGAACCAGGACCGGTCTAAGAGCCCGGTGCTGGATGTCTAAATACGGGGAACCCCTGTCAATTTTTTTCCTGGTATTTAAACAACCAGGACCGGCTTAAAGAGCCCGAGGCTGGTTATACTTAGGAGGGGGGACCTCACGCATTTTTTTTTTTTACATTTTTTTAACCCATTCAGATCCTTCTCCATTAAGTTAATGGAAGCCCTGGACAACAAAATTGCATTCATGTCCTCCTCCCACTCCCTTCCCAAACATTAATTTATTTATTTTTTTCTATACAAATGTACAATATATCACAAGTATGATGAGCAGGCAGGTAGCAGGCATTGGCGGCATTGGACTGAGATGCAAATTAGTGGCGGAGGGCTGGGTCAGTTGATGGTGGGTGAGTTTGTAAGCCATTGGCGGTGGCAGCAAGCAGCGGCTCAGGGCAAGTAGCGGGCATTGGCTCGGCGGCGGTAGGGGCCATTGGCAGGATTCGGCGGACATTATGGCTATAGTGCCTCACCAGCCACTGACCTCACCGCACGCCACTGGCTAATGGGAACAGTAGGGAGAACAAAATGGGAAAAAGCAACAGTACAAAATATTGCAGGCCATATAAGGTATATAAACATTGCTGCTGCTGCAGTCATAATACACATATACTGCAAGCAGCGCCGGCTGAAGCCAATGGTTTGATGCCAATGTGTCAGTGGAGAGGAGATGATGGTATAATTGGGGGAAGGGAAATTATGTGAGGGAAGAGGGCCCTGCTGGTTAGAGTTTACAATCTACAGAGATGTGACGTTGCTCAACTGACCCGCGATCAGCAGGTTTGCTGCTATGTGTGTGCATGTTAGCATAGAGAATGCATCGAGTGATTACAGGTGCAACTATATGCACCTTGCCACGAACAGTCGCAATCGTTGCAAAATCGCACCCGCGACTCATTCACCGGGAGGATGATGGTGGTCACAATTGTATTTGAATATTCTTACTGTTGTTTTAGGGACATTTTTGAACATATTAGATGATTATATGAGATGAAATAGAGTCACCATTGTCACCTTAAACAATAGACAATGTGACCTGCAGAACCTCTTCCAGGAATTTCTGTAATCCAACATCTGTATGAGTGCGCTCACACAGGAATCGTATACACTGCTTTATCCGTGGAACATGCTGTTATATTCAGTTGTTGCCGAGGTTCTAGTAATGAGGCGTGGCATGCAAACACCGTGGTTTAATAGTAGAGATACTATAGGAAAGGTCTACACATTCAGCTCCTTCAATATTTGATGGCACGTTTTCCCATACAAATTTTGTTTTAGGTGTACCTGGTGTACACAGCGCTACTCCAACTGCACCCCGCAGGGACGATTGGCCATCATTATCCCTTGTAAATTCTGTGAAATGCAAATTAACAAATAACGTCTTATGAAGATTGTATCACCATTCATGAGAATAAACACAACAGCTTTAGTCACCTCTAGTATATACACTATACCTACACAAAGGAAGGTATGAAAAGGAATTTAGAAGGATGTGTAATGCAGATGTGTACTCATACACTGTGCATTCAGTTGCGCTGGTCCTGGGCAAATTCCTAAGTGGTTAAAGTAACAACTCAGTGTCTGTAGTAAACTTTCTGTTTCTCTATGTCTACAAAGCATATATGGTGCAAAACTTAAAGAATAAGTAGCTACGCTATACATCATTCAATACGATAATGTATCAGCTTCTCTTGGGCTAAGTACTGTACCGTTGTACAGCACTGTGACGCTCCAATAACACAGTGACAGACTTCAGCGTATGCAGATACTATTACAGAGGCATTTAAACTGTCTGACTATTAAGTCTGGTGAATATTATGTACTCCGACATGTGATGTTATTTAGCCAGATAAGTCAAGGACGTAACACAGACATGTAATGTTATTTAGACAGATGAGTCATGCACAATAACACACAGTTAAGAGACAGCAATAGTGCATTTCAACACTTAACACTGTATGGTGTATTGAGGCTAGATGTAAGAGAACAAATCTGTGATAATTCTTTTCAAAGCTCAAAGTAGCATGTAAAATATACTTTATTATATCCAAATTATTTTGTACATAATTGTTTATGCTATAAAAGATATATCCAAGTGATTACTTTCTGCATAAACAGTCATTGTGTGACATCAGATTTTTTTTAATTTTAAAAGAAAAGTTTATATTAATAGTAATTTGCAACGGTGTCTCAGGCCAATTTGTTACCAGTCCAGCCGCATAAAGGAAGGCTATGATTGCACAGATCTGGTCATGTGGGGGTCAGGATGAGACTGTACGTACTGAGTCTGGTTGGCTAATGTGGTCATCAGTTAACGACATCATAGGCACTTTCCAACCATCAATATGGCTGATTTTACTTGTACCTCATAAATAGATGAAGGAAATCTGCAGTGTGACGCTACTGCACCAAGTGGTGATGTGCACCGCTGCATATCATAGATGCACATTGACGCTTACTGAATAAGGCCCAATAATTATCCTACAAAATAGAACTAAGTAAACTGGTAAATAAAATTCACAATGGCGCTTCTACTGACAATGTGGCAGCCTAGAATCACTAAAGGGGAATCCTCAATCACTCAATAAATATTGGAAATAACAAAAAAGTGAACCTTTGGCGTCTTCAGCACACCACTCACACAGGGGAAAAAAATCAAAAACAAATATAAAATAAAAAAATCAAAGATCCAAACCCGGAAGATAAAGAAAGTCACATCCGTAAATTCCTGAGTTCTCTTTCTCTCTCTTAATCGCAAAACACTTAAAGTTCTTTAATCAGATTTGCTTGCAGAAAACACCCAAAAAGGAAAAATATATATAACAAAGTGCACATTGGTGGTCATTCCGAGTTGATCGCAGCCAGCAACTTTTTGCTGCTGCTGCGATCAACTAGTCCACGCCTATGGGGGAGTGTGTTTTAGCTTAGCAGGGCTGCGATCGCTTGTGCAGCCCTGCTAAGTAAATTTTTTTTCAAGCAGAACAAGAGTAGCCCTGGACATACTTACCCTGTGCGACGATCTCTGTGATGCTGGGGCCGGCTTTGACGTCAGACATCCGCCCTCCGTTCTCCCCGACACTCCTGCATTTTCTTCTCCACTCCCCGAAAATGGCAGGCAACGGTCCAGTGACGCCCAGGAACGCCTTCTTCCTGTCAATCTTCTTGCGGTCGTCTCTGCGACCGCTTTCTTCGTTGTACGCGACGTAACCCGGCGACCCCTGTCGCTGGGCAATGACACGCGTGCATTCCGGACCCGTTCGCACAGCAGCGACAAACCACTGCGTGCGAACGGGTCGGAATGACCCCCATAGTGCATTATCCACGGCTAAAATCTGATTTATTCATATAATACTCCATAAAAACAATAATAGTCCATGCTGGACACTTTGACAGAAATGGAACCGTGCCGTTTCTGGCTCCAGAAGTGAAGCTCTAGAGTTAAAAAAAATAACGAGCGAAAAACTCGGAATGAGGGCCGTGGTTTTGCCCAACTGCTAAAAAATTTCCTGCTGCGATCAACTTGGAATTACCCCCTATGTGCACTTTGTTGTATATATTTTTCTCTTTTGGGTGTTTTCTGGAAGCAAATCTGATTAAAGAACTTTAAGTGTTTTGCGAATAATACCCCTTTCACACTGCAGCTATAACACTTTAAATTGCCATTTTTTAAGCCTTCCAAAACGGTTCTAGCTGCGGTGTGAAAGGGCCACTTTGAATTTACTGGTTGCAGATTACTGGTATTTTAAAACGGTTAAAAAGCAGGGTCCTACACGGTTCAGACCCGTTTCATTGTGCAATATGAAAGGCTCTGAAACGGTATTTCCAAACCACAGAAGGTGATAGGCTGTCTCCATGTGTGATGTCACCAGGCAGAAGCAGGAAATAAACTGGAGGAAACACATGAGAGTGAAGAAGCATTTTTTTTTTTTATACAGAATACAGTTTAAAATGGCAAATTGGAGTGATGAGGAGGTTAGGGAGCTGCTTAGGATGAGAGGGGATGAAGAAATTGCTAGACAAATCACTGGGACAGTGAAGGATGCAGTAATCTACAAAAACATGGTAAAGATACTTGAAGCTGCTGGGTTCCATCGTACGACTAGCCAAATTATTAATAATTAATTAATAATTATTAATAATGTGTGGGCCAGAAAAGTCCATTTCTAATGACAACCACTGTTTTGTATGGGTGAAACGGGTTCAATGTGAAAGGTACCAAAACGGTAATGAAATGGTAATATACTGGTTACAACATGCGATGTGAAGGGGGTTTAACTGCTCAGACCCGTTTTAAGAACCGTTTCAAAAGCAGGGTTTGCGATGTGAAAGCAGCATTAGAGAGAGAAAGAGAACTCAGGAATTTATGGATGTGTTAAAGAAAAAGAAAGGACTTTCTTTATCTTCCGGGTTTGGATCTTTGATTTTTTTTTATTTTATATTTGTTTTTGAATTTTTTTTCCTGTGTGAGTGGTGTGCGAAGGCGCCAAAGGTTCACTTTTTTTTTGTTATTTACAATAAAGAACTATTTATTTATTTATTTATGTATTGTTCTCCACAAACTATTTGTGAAAATATGTAACATTTTCCAAAATGATGTATAATTCAGTCAAGTTGAATAATATAATAATAATAATAATAACAAATGTATTATTATTACTATTGTTGTTGTCAATATTATTATTATTTCAATAATTTTGAAATATTGTATGTATTACTAGATTGAACATGTAGTTAATAAAATGTCCAGCTGTATTGATCCTGATGTGATGATAACAGGAGACAAGCATGATACCGTGTCATGCAATACATTGAGAGACATTTATAAAAACTGCACCATAGACAGTTGGGAAGAACATTGCATTATTAATGCAGTGTAATGCAGTACCTCTTGCACCAGTGCTTCCAGTGGCCTCTTTACTACTAACTGTGTGTCATACTCATATCTTTTATAGGCCAGTGACTGTTTCCTGCAATATTATATATCTTTCCCTCCCCACCAATTCATTAAATACATATTTTGCACTCCTCTTAATTGCAGTAATAACAGTAACTAGTTTCCTCTATGACCTGGGACACACAATCCTATGGCTTTCGTTTTACCTCTGCTTGCACCTGACCCATAATTTTACCTTCTTAACATGTTAATGGGGGGAGGGGTGAAAGAGGTAACAATTCATTGTTAATATATAACAGCACAAAATTAATAATAGAGAAGAAGACAAATCATTTTTAATGGTGGAGTCAATGGGGATCTTTAAGGCATCACGGAAGGTCAATAAAATCTACAAAGTGTGAAATGATAAAGATTCACCGGAATTACTGCCTGTGTATATTATTAGGTGACACCAGTACGTCTGCGGGGGACTGAATATATCCTGTATCTGCCATGTGAAAACATCTTCCACATGCCTCACAATACAAGATCATTGCCTGACAACCTGCAATGTCAGGTATTTTATTTATGTTTAATCTTTCAATATTACATTTGTTTTTGTGAATTGGATATGGGATCACTTGCATTGTTTTTCAAATCTTATTATGGGATTTATTCAGGTTTGGTAGCAAACCAAAAAAGTTAGCAATTGGGGAATACCATGTTGCACTGCAGGTGGGGCAGATGTAACATGTGCAGAGAGAGTTAGATTTGGGTGGGGTGTGTTCACTTCAAACTGAAATCTAAATTGCAGTGTAAAAATAAAGCAGCCAGTATTTACCCTGCAAAGAAACAATATAACCCACCCAGATCTAAATCTCTCTGCACGTGTTACATCTGCCCCACCTGCAGTGCACATGGTTTTGTCCAATTGCTTATTTTGAACCTGAATAGCTCCCTATGGCCCTCATTCCGAGTTGTTCGCTCGTTATTTTCCTTCGCATTGGTGCAATTTTCCGCTAACTGCGCATGCGCAATGTTCGCACTGCGGCTGCGCCAAGTAAATTTGCTAAGAAGTTAGGTATTTTACTCACGGCATTACGAGGTTTTTTCATCGTTCTGGTGATCGGAGTGTGATTGACAGGAAGTGGGTGTTTCTGGGCGGAAACTGGCCGTTTTATGGGTGTGTGTGAAAAAACGCTGCCGTTTCTGGGAAAAACGCGGGAGTGGCTGGAGAAATGGGGGAGTGTCTGGGCGAACGCTGGGTGTGTTTGTAACGTCAAACCAGGAACGACAAGCACTGAACTGATCGCACTGGAAGAGTAAGTCTCGAGCTACTCAGAAACTGCACAGAGAAGTCTTTTCGCAATATTGCGAATCTTTCGTACGCAATTCTGCTAAGCTAAGATTCACTCCCAGAGGGCGGCGGCTTAGCGTGTGCACTGCTGCGAAAAGCGGCTAGCAAGCGAACAACTCGGAATTAGGGCCAATATGCATAAGTCAGTGTCACTTTGGGCAATTCTGCAAAAAACGCTTTGGCGAAGGGTCATTACTCTGCGCCGGAGTAACCAGACTGCTGCCACTAAAATAGTTGTGGCTGTGACATCGGAGGCAATGAAATGGAGCGATATAACACCAGATGTCGCTTTTGTTTGTTTTTATCCATTCTTTCTTTCTCTGCGGCGTTCCTGTTAATTCTCTCTTCCCGTAGAATAAGACTGTTTTGCCATCAATAATTCTCCGGAATTAAAAAACATGGAATAATGTTATAGGTAGCATGTCTTCTACCGCACCTGCTGGATAAACCTTCAAAGCAACAGAATACCGTAGCAATTGTTTTGTGTTTCGATGCAATTATTCAAGTATTTCTTTTTTTTTCTTTTCTTTTTTTTACCATGCACGCCATAATTATGTACTGCAGGACCAAAAATTATTTGGTAAATATTAATGCGCCGGGTTCTGGGAAACAGCCTATGTCAGCTTCAGTGGGAACGGCGTGGAGCGGCGGTGAAATCTGTAACATTTGCCAGACCAATGAACTTCATCAATTAATCAGAGCAAAATAATCACCGCCTACATTAAAGAATAAAACATGAAAAGGACAGGGCATAGATTTAACTAATTCAGAAAGGACCGGCTCCCCGTTCCCTCACAGTCTTGACATGTTAACTGGCTAGCAACTAATTAGATGTCAAAAATTCATAAGCACTCTTTAATATTGCATACATCTGCAGCCGACATTTCAATATGAGCCTTGTATACACAGAAGTCACTTCAACATTAAAACACAGCAGGTGAAGAAAATAAAAGTGGAAAACAATGGTCCTTAACACCCTAGAGAAAGAAGAATATACTTTCTTATTCAGAGAAGGTATCACCTTAATAAGAATTATAGGCGGAGGGGCTTCGCAGTTGTGTGCTGCATTGCCGAGAAGAGAGGGGCAGATACTGGCTTATCAAAGGCCCTGGCAGGTAAATAGTCATTTCATATGCATGCAGAATGAACATTACGCGGTGCCTTGACACAGGGTGATAATGAAAAACATTCTATTGTGGCAACCATCGGGGGAATTTTTATTCATCCTCGTTCTCTCTCTCTCTCTCTGTCTCTCCAGAGTGAGGGAGAAGTGAGGCGTCTTGGCAGCTGCCTCCTGTTTTAAGCCATTTCACATCATACGTGAAGAAACTCAACTTTTTTTTGTGTGTATTAAGAAAGCCGTGTTGCATATTTTTTTCCCCTCCCTGCCAGTGCACATTGGGGGTCATTCCGAGTTGATCGCTCGCTGCCGATTTTCGCAGCATAGCGATCAGGCTAAAAACCGGCTGTTCTGTGCATGCGTATGGGCTGCAGGGTGCACGCGCTAAGTACTTTCACACAAAACTATGCAATTTTACACAGGGCCGAGCAACGCTTTTTTATCGCTCTGCTGATAGGTGAGTGATTGACAGGAAGTGGGTGTTTCTGGGTGGTAACTGAGCGTTTTCCGGGAGTGTGCTAAAAAACGCAGGCGTGCCAGCCGAAAACGCAGTAGTGGCTGGAGAAACGGGGGAGTGGCTGGCCGAACGCAGGGCGTGTTTGTGACGTCAAACCAGGAACTGAACACACTGCAGTGAAACTGCATGAAAATATTTAGTAGCAGTTCTGCTAACCTTTCGTTCGCACTCCTGCTAAGCTAAGATACACTCCCAGAGGGCGGCGGCTTAGCGTGTGCACTGCTGCTAAAAGCAGCTGGCGAGCGATCAACTCGGAATGAGGGCCATTGTTATAAGGTTCTTTCCAGGTCTAAAACCAAAAAGCCGTCCTTTTTTATCGCAGGTCATTATTCTATGCCCCCCTGTTAATAATATGTTGCGTCTCTTCTCCCACTCAGCTGTGTTCCGGCCCAGATGAGGAATTGCACCGATGATGATGATGATTATAAAGAAGATATTATGACGTCACTAGCCGCAGGATACTATTTGGAGTGAGCAATCTGATAAGGGACAATCTGCTTCAGCTTGGCGTTGGGTTCAGAGTAGGTGCCCCAGTGCCGTGCTGAAGGTACAGCCGGACAGAAGGCCAGGGGGCCATAAGATTGCACTTGGCAGCAGTGATTGTCACTCTTTTGCTATCAGAGACAGATTAAGAATCTGTGATGTCCTGAACAAAATGCTGCTTTGAGCCCAGTGGAAGATCTATAATTTGTGCGTGGTGTACACACGGGCCCCACATTCTGCACCCATATAGTGTAGTTACCTCTCTGGGGTCCCGTGTCAGCGAAGCACAAATCAGTTTTGCACATGTGTAATACAGAATCAGCAGTAACATGACGCAGTGACATAGGGGGTCATTCTGACCCGATCGCACGCTGCTGTTTTCGCAGCGTAGCGATCGGGTTAGAACTGCGCATGCGCCGGCGCCACAGTGTGCCGGCGCATGGCCGACCGTCGCTGCGCAACGATCGCCTCTGCCTGATTGACAGGCAGTGGTGGTCGATGGGCGGGAGGGGGCGAAACGGCGGCGCTTGGCCGCCGTTTCATGGGCGCGGCGCGGCCAACGCAGGCATGGCCGGACCGTGCGGGGAGTGGCCCGCATCGGCTTTGTGACGTCACACGCAGCTGCTGCGGGCCGGGGAGCGACGAGTAGCTAAAGCTGCGCTGGCTGGGAGCTAGTCTTGAAGTGCAAAGGCATCGCTGCTGTGAGATGCCTTTACACTTCTGCGGGGATGGGGGGGGGGGGGTGGCACTGACATGCGGGGCGGGATAGCCCTGTGCTTTATCGCCCTATATTTTGTCTCCCATTCAGCTGCCCTTGCCGCTCCTGATCCATCCTACACCATTAGAATGTAGGAAATCTGAGTGATGAACCATAATAAGAACAATAGGGGTAATTCCAAGTTGATCGCAGCAGGATTTTAGTTAGCAATTGGGCAAAACCATGTGCACTGCAGGGGAGGCAGATGTAACATGTGCAGAGAGAGTTAGATTTGGGTGGGGTGTGTTCAATCTGCAATCTAATTTGCAGTGTAAAAATAAAGCAGCCAGTATTTACCCTGCACAGAAATAAAATAACCCACCCAAATCTAACTCTTTCTGCACATGTTATATCTGCCTCCCCTGCAGTGCACATGGTTTTGCCCAATTGCTATCAAAAATCCTGCTGCGATCAACTTGGAATTACCCCCAATATAGACACCTTTTGAAGGCAGCTGATATTTGCATTCCATATAGTTTCATTCACAAGATGCCAGAAAGGTTTCATTTAAAGGGAAATAGAGTTATAGTAGCCCTGAATCCCCCCCCCCCCCCCCATCTCAAACTGAAACATTTATGATATTTTAGTAATGATAACTGACAAAAAACAAAATATTAAGCCCCAGATTTATCAAGCCTTGGAGAGTGAGAAATTGCACGGTGATTAAGTACCAATCAATCAGCTCCTAACTGTCATTTTTAAAACACAGCCTGTAACATGGCAGCTAGGAGCTGATTGGTTGGTACGTTATCACTGTGCATTTATCACTCTCCAAGGCTTGATAAATCTAGACTTAAATGCAAAAGATAACTGGACACCAGTGCAACTAGAGGACAGTATATGGTGAATACATACGGTTTTCCGGCAGTTGGGATGCCGGCGGTCACATGACCAACAGCGACAATGAAAATGTTTACAACGGAGGGGGTAAGTATTTCTACCCCCCCCCCCCCCCCCCCCTCATCCCTATCCCTGGTGTCGGGATTCTGGTGTAGGTCACATGCCGTAGCGGATCTTGCCACGGGCAAGCAGGACTTTTGCCCGGGGCGCCGGCGCCATCCGGAGGGCACCGGCGCCATCCGGAGGGCGCCGCACCATGGCAAGATCCGCTACTGCTGTGCCCCCCTCTGCCCGCTGTGAAGGGAACGTCTAGTTTCCCTTCGTGGAGAGGACTTTTGCTGTGCGGTGCGCGATGACGTCATCGCGCACCGCACAGCATTTCAGCGGCGCTAATACTGTACAGGGGGGCGTAACTGACCACGCCCCCTGTATGAAGCCATGCCCCTATTTCTTGCCCGGGCCGCAAAAAGGCATAGAACCGGCCCTGGTCACATGACAGTCTGCATCTCGACAGTGTTAATATAATTTATATTAGGGGTCATTCCGAGTTGATCGCTAGCTGCCGTTGTTCGCAGAGCAGCGATCAGGCTAAAAATCTGCATTTCTGCGCATGCGTATGCACCGCAATGCGCACGCGCGACGTACGGGTACAAAGTCCTTTGTGGTTTTGCACAGGTTCTAGCGACGTTTTCATTCGCACTGGCGGCCGCAAGAAGATTGACAGGAAGGGGGCGTTTCTGGGTGTCAACTGACCGTTTTCAGGGAGGGCTTAGAAAAACACAGGTGTACCAGGGAAAACGCAGGCGTGGCTGGGCGAACGCTGGGCGGGTGTGTGACGTCAAAAGCCGTCCCTCCAACGTTAGAATCAACGCACAGGAAGAGTAAGTTCAGGGCTGGTCTTGTTTTGCACAAAATGTTTTTGCAGGCGCTCTGCTGCACAGGCGTTCGCACTTCTGCAAAGCGAAAATACACTCCCCGGTGGGCGGCGACAATGCGTTTGCACGGCTGCTAAAAACTGCTAGCGAGCAATCAACTCAGGATGACCCCCAATATTATTATGACTTACAATTTCTATCTTTCTCTAGCAATTGTGCATTCGTTCTTACGAGCTGACCGTACAGAGGAATGTTGGCTAACACTCGCTCATCTTAAGCTGACGATCTTCATAAGTGCTGTGGACAAGTACAATACCACTGATTGCGGACTATCTGTTCTTTGTACATTGCTCCCTCCTCGTTGTATTACGCCAGGACAAACAGACAGATAGGAAGTCACCCCGGCCAATTACTCTGCATGCCCAGCAGTGCAGACACATTCCTCCTTATTATTATTCAGTGGGCTCACTGTGGAAATATTTAA
Organism: Pseudophryne corroboree; assembly: GCF_028390025.1. NCBI lineage: Eukaryota > Metazoa > Chordata > Amphibia > Anura > Myobatrachidae > Pseudophryne > Pseudophryne corroboree. Next base: position 167,012,111 of record NC_086455.1, on the reverse strand, counting down.
TGTTGCTGTCAGGAAGCCAAGTCCTGATGTTACTTTGATCCTTTCTGATTAGCTGACTTTTAATATTTGCTTTAAGGTGTGCTGAGCTAAAGGTGCCGTCCTGACTTGCCAGCTGGGTGGGGCTCCTTGCGCACCAAATTGTTGTCAATGGACCTTTGTTATTGTCGTCCTCTAAAACTAACTTTTATTTTCATAGGAGCAAGGGGGAGAGAAGAACGAGATCAGGTACTCAGTAGAAACTGTAAAAAATAATGAGCGGAGCATTCTTCTGCCTCTACCGGCCTGCAGGATATTAATTAATACCTTCCATGCCTTCATTAGCTGGAACGCTATATTTAATGCATTAAAGTTGCCGCAAGAAGGAAGGGGGCTCATTTATAAGAAGTATAATGAGCAGGAGGCCGTGCATCTATATAGTCGCAGCCTCACACAATTTGATTTGTGCGTTATAAAGACCCTAGTGCAGATAATTGTCCGGCATACTGATCTACTGAGCTGGCGGTCCATTGTGTCCCCCCCAAAAAAAATAATAATAAAAATTGGGGGTCTCCTGGACTTTCAGGGAGAGGAGACGAGTATGTTATAGGCTCGGATAAGTGTCCTGAACTTTTTATACTAATATATACGGGTTGATGTTGCTCGTTATACGCTGTCATACTCAAGGATGGGGGCCTGCTGTATTTATCAACTGGTTGTGAATGGTAAAACTTGTTGCCTATGATGGTGCTCCAGCCAATCAGCTTCCAACTGTCATTTTTCAAACACATGACAGTTGGGGGGTGAACACATGACAGTTAGGAGCTGATTGGCTGGATCACCATTTATCATAGGCAACGAGTTTTATCACTCACAAGTTTTATCACTCGTTGATAAATAAGCCGCACAAAATGGCCACGCCCGTTTAGCAGTGTCCGCCACAAAAAATGGCCCCAGTATCCACAATGGGTTGATTCTATATCGGAGTGGGAGAAGGGACCTTCTGACGTATCTAGGGGAGGAGACATGTCACCAGGGGGAGGAGCTATGGGTGAACAGGGTACCCGAAAAGTACCCTTGCGGGCTCGCTTTGCTCACCACACTTCGGGCTCGGTGGCTCGCTTCGCTCGCCACCTGATTACTAAAGGTAATAGTTGGTGGCGTGGATAGTAGAGGAACTATCCCGCTGGCCTAGCTCCTCCCCCTTGTGTTGTGGCTCCTCCCCCAGACGGAAAAGGTCCCTTAGCCCACTTGATTCTAGCATCTACCATTCACAATGGGGCATGGTCATGCCTTTCTGGCAACTTTGCAACTCCCCGTTGCCATGGCAACTGGGAAATGATCTCCCAGGAGCCCTGATCACTATTAGATCCAGGGTGATGTCAGTGGCCTTTCCCGTGACAATGTGGAAGCAGTCTGGTACTTCCGTGTTTAATAGACAATGCTTGAATCTGAGCCCTGTTGGAAACCTTATCTGGCCGGGTAGAGGACCATATGGTTACTGGCCTCTTAATTGGAGCCAGCATGTAAATCACCCCTGTGGTGCCACCCCACCAACCCACCGCACCTGGAGAGGTGAGTTAGGGGAGTGCAGGTGTGTGTCATGTTGTATACCCCTGGCAGATGAGGCTTATTCTTATTATCCAGTTATGCCCATGTTACCAACCCCCCCTCCCCCTTTCCCGCAGCTTAAACCTAAGCCTAAAACCTAACCTCTCCCCGGTGGTGCCTAACCCGCCCTCCCCTCAGCCTAACCCTAACCTCTCTCCTCCCGCAGCCTAACCCTAACCTCTCTCCTCCCGCAGCCTAACCCTAACCTCTCTCCTCCCGCAGCATAACCCTAACCTCTCTCCTCCCGCAGCCTAACCCTAACCTCTCTCCTCCCGCAGCCTAACCCCAACCTTTCTCCTCCCGCAGCCTAACCCTAACCCCTCCTCTCCCGCAGCCTAACCCTAACCTCTCTCCTCCCGCAGCCTAACCCGAACCTCTCTCCTCCCGCAGCCTAACCCTAACCTCCCCTCCCACAGACTAACCCTAACCCCTCCTCTCCCGCAGCCTAACCCTAACCTTTCTCCTCCCGCAGCATAACCCTAACCTCTCTCCTCCAGCAGCCTAACCCTAACCTCTCTCCTCCCGCAGCCTAACCCTAACCTCTCTACTCCCGCAGCCTAACCCTAACCTCTCTCCTCCCGCAGCGTAACCCTAACCTCTCTCCTCCCGCAGTGTAACCCTAACCTCTCTCCTCCCGCAGCCTAACCCTAACCTCTCTCCTCCCGCAGCCTAACCCTAACCCCTCCTCTCCCGCAGCCTAACCCTAACCTCTCTCCTCCCGCAGCCTAACCCTAACCTCTCTCTTCCCGCAGCCTAACCCTAACCTCTCTCCTCCCGCAGCCTAACCCTAACCTCTCTCCTCCCACAGCCTAACCCTAACCTCTCTCCTCCCGCAGCCTAACCCTAACCCCTCCTCTCCCGCAGCCTAACCCTAACCTCTCTCCTCCCGCAGCCTAACCCTAACCCCTCCTCTCCCGCAGCCTAACCCTAACCTCTCTCCTCCCGCAGCGTAACCCTAACCTCTCTCCTCCCGCAGCCTAACCCTAACCTCTCTCCTCCCGCAGCCTAACCCTAACCTCTCTCCTCCCACAGCCTAACCCTAACCTCTCTCCTCCCACAGCCTAACCCTATCCTCTCTCCTCCTGCAGCATAACCCTATCCTCTCTCCTCCCGCAGCGTAACCCTAACCTCTCTCCTACCGCAGCGTAACCCTATCCTCTCTCCTCCCGCAGCTTAACCCTAACCTCTCTCCTCCCGCAGCCTAACTCTAACCTCTCTCCTCCCGAGGTCGTGCCTAAACCTAACCCCCCACCCCTGGCCCTAAACCTAACCCTCCCGCTGTACTGTTGGTTGGGATGCTGGCTATTAGGATTCTAGCGGTGGTGTCCTGACCTTTTCAGGATTCTGGTTTCAATAATCGGACGGGTTTTGGAATTGGTATTCTGGCTGCCGGCATCTTGACCGGAATCCATGATAACCATCGCAGATCATTACAAGTGTAGAATACACATACAATTAAAAAAGACTCTCTTAAAAAAAAATACATTTCTGATCATGACCGGGACTGGTTACAGCTAATGTGGAAGTGACGCAAAGGGCGGGATGTACAAAGGGAAAAATGCGGTAAAACCCCCTTATTCGGGGGTTTTACCGCATTTTCAAATGTACTAAGACCCGGCCGCTGGGTTTTCGCCGCCCAGAGTATCACCATCTTTGGATGGCGATACCCTATAGAGGCCTATGGGCTTCTTATCACCGGTCGCCGCAACCCGCCGCCTCTGTCACCCCCCCCCCCCCCAGCTGCAGATGCCGACCACCCTCCCCCCGGCATGCACAGAGACTCTCAGAGGCATACAGTAAAAAAAAAAATTCTGTTTGTGGCACTACAAGTCCCAGTAAGCCCTGACAACTATAAACTACTTGGACTTACTAGTAAATGTAGACAGTTATCTGCTAGCAATCCAGTGCTTACTTGGACATCCTGGTACTTGAGGCACTACAACTACCAGCGTGTTCTGCCAGCCACAGAAAAGCGAAAGTAAAATACAAGAGGACCCCTGCGTTATACATATCTCCTATATAATAGCCCTATTCTGTGACCTTGTGATTCATTTGGTAACGCTGGGCGGAGTTACAACACTGGGCGGAGTTAGTCAAATGAGTCACAGAGATCTGGCCAAATCTACAGGAGACTAGGAGCAGAAGCAGATAGCATGGGCATTGGGCATGGCACAGGCAGGGGTGCAGACCTCCCAGCTTTCTGCAGGAGCTTTATCCAGGCAGAAGGAGGGAAACACACTCGGCGAAAAGGGGGCGTGGCTTCACGGAAGGGCCCCGTTTTCGTCAGTGAGGGAGCATGCCCAGCGCTCTGTGAGCTGCTGGCATGCCCCCAGGGGCTGATTATGAGTCCGGGGGGCCCAGGGCACTTGAGACAGGGGAGCCCTATCTCATTGCTGTGCCTGCTGTGGGTTAGGGGCGTGGCCTAATCGTGGCCCGCGTGGCCACGCCCCCTTATGCAAATTTCTATTTTTATTTTTTTGATGGGATTTTGGCCCCTCAGCTAGGGCTAAATCCAGAGGAGGTGGTCGCTCCCCCCTACACACCCGCACAGGGAGAAGAAAGCAGGGAGGCTGCTGCCTCCCTGCAACACCACAGACCTGCCAATATGCAGCAGCGTGTGCTGACTGTAGCACAAATGCTGCCGCTGTTGCTGGCAGGACGGGGGGGGGGGGAGCTTCTGAGCTGGAACAGAGCTACTCCAGCCGGGGGGCCCCCTAAAACTGTGGGGCCAACGGTACGTATCCCCTGCCCCCCCCCCCACCTTAATCCGGCTCTGCTGCTGGAACCCCCCCATTAATCCGTACCCCCTGATGCCCCCTCTCCCTCTGTCTCCACTATTCACCGCTGCTCTGCTAAGCAGAACAGCGAGTACAGGAGCTTTCCAACTGCCCCCCCCCCACCGCCGGACACTGCGACCCGCGGGTGGGACAGCGGGACAGACCCCAAAAAATGGGACTGTCCCGCGAAAATCGGGACATTTGGGAGGTATGGGGGTGTGTGAGGGGTATGTCATACAGACAGATGGGCACCGGCTCACTGTGTGCTTGACCCCCCACATCGGCATACTCAGCAGGGTCTCTCTGACGCGGAGGAGCGTCACTTTCTAGCACACTCCACACTTCTTAGCTGCAGTTTAGTGGGGCACCTGCCGCTGTGCAGTTTCCGTACCGCCTCTGTTATCTCCAGCCCCAGCAACCCCACCGCTAGGTGCAGCACTGCAACCCGCAGTGAGGTGCACCCAGCTCCTTCACACACTTTAGCTGGCGGGTAGCGCTACAGAAATCCGAGCTGCTTGCAGGCTCTGACCCACTCCTCCCTCCAGCCGCAGCGTCTCCTGGGAGCTAACCAGTCACTCCCAGTCTCCCCTTACCACAGTGCCCGGAAGCCGTGAGGTCCGCGCCACGTGCATGCTATGACCCCCTCCTCCCTCCAGCCGCAGCATCTCCTGGGGGCTAACCAGTCATTTCCAGTCTCACCTTACCACAGTGCCCGGCAGCTGCGCGAGGTCTGCGGTGTGTGACTGAGGAGGGGGGGAGGGATGCGGACGGGCAGAGGAAGCAGGAATCCAGCCTGAGAGAGTCAGCCATGCCAAGTCTCCAGCAGCAGCAGATCCCAACAGGTTGGAGTGGAACAGCAGCAGCCAGCAGCAGTGACTCCGGTAAGACACATCTGTCTGTCACCACTGTTTTGTCCCTAATACCAATCTCTCCCGTGCCCTGTGTTCTGTCATGTCCCTGTCACCCCTGGCCTTGCCCTGCCACCCTTATCCTGGCCCTTTCACCCTTATCCTGGCCCTGTCACCCTTATCCTGTCCCTATCATTTCTGTCCTGGCCCCGTCACCCCTGTCCTGGCCCCGTCACCCCTGTCCTGGCCCCGTCACCCCTGTCCTGGCACCGTCACCCCTGTTCTGACCCTGTCACCCCTGTCCTGGCCCCGTCAACCCTGTACTGACCCTATCACCCCTGTCCTGGCCCTGTTACTGCATACCCTCCAACTACCTTTTATGGCATATACAGTACCCGCAGCGCCTCCAGACCTCTCCCCAATGCACCACACCTCCGCACCTTCCCCTCCACCACATGCGGCACTCCACCCCTCCCCCACATGCTGTGCCTCCAGACCCCCTACACCACCCGTGGCTCCCACTCCTCCACCCCTTCACCACCCACAGCACCTCCAGGCCCCTTCCACCATTCACCCCCCTTATATGTCTCCCCCCACACCTGCCCCCCTCCACCCGCAGCATCTGCAGACACCCTCCTCCATCAGCGGTCCCCCCCTCACCCACCCCTCCCTTACCAATGGCACCCCCGCACCTGCCCCTCCACCACCTGCAGCACCTCCGGACCTCCTTTCCCATCCGCCGCAACACCCGTACCTGCCCCTACCCTACCCATGGTGCCTGCGGTCCCCTACCCCACCCCCGGCACTCCCGTCCCTTCCCATCCCACAGCACCTCCGGAACCCTTCATCCATCCACAACATCCCCACACCTGCCCCTCTCCCACCCGTGGCACCCCTGCCCCTCCCCCACCTTCAGTGCCTCCGGACCCCTCCCCCATCTGCATCCCCCACTCCTCTGCCCCTCCCCCACGCGCAGCACCTCCCGAACCTTCCCCATCCGGGCCCCACCCCCACTTCTGCCTCCCCTCCACCCGCAGCATCTACAGACACCATCCGCAGTCCCCCCCGCACCCGCTACATTCTGTACATCGTGCCCTGCAGGTGCTGTTCACGCCGTCGCAAGGGGCTGCGCCTCCTTCACCATCGCACGCCCTTTCATTGTGCAATATTTAACCACTAACAAAGGAATGCAGGTAATACTCCATATAATACAAATATTAAACCCCAGAAAGGCATGCAAGGGTTAAGGGGGCGTAGCCCCTTGCGACGGTGTGAAGAGCGCCCGTAGGGCGCGATGAAGCACCTAGTATGAATATAAATATCTAGTGGGTGTCTTTGATTCAGACTTATTGGAGGTCAGCCCCCATATCCCTTCCTCAGCAACGTCATCCCTGGGAAAGAAGCAGTGTCTGTTCCATCGCTTGGCAGGGAGCACCACCAGTCACCCACCAGGTCAGTCCATTACCACCACTTATAATTACCCGGTGTCTGTGGGATACAATTCCCAGCATGGGTATCAGTGTAGCGATATCTGCCCACATTCTACTGTAACACTCACACAACTGACACAATGTGGCTGCAGACAGAAAAGCTTAGAGGACAAAATCCCGGTCGGTAGCCTGAGGGAACCTGCTCAACTGTATCACCCGCAGAGCAACCTGCAGGATTTACCTTGGCAGAGAGAGGAGTCATGTGCATATAATGTGACACAGTCCCTACAATAATATCTCACTTTCTCATTGGTCTTACAGATGTGCTATCAACAGTGAGAAAGGGATTGAATATATAATGTCATTTATTGTAGACACTTTATTCATGGACAGCAACCAATGCTGGAATTGGGTCTACTACGCTTGCTCGGCTGACCGGGATCCTAGCGCCCAGCGTACCGGCGCCGGAATGACGGCAACGAGGCAAGCACAAAAGAGCACAGAGTATATCAGGAGATGAGTGATGTGTCAGTGAGGACAGGGCTGCATGTGACAGGGACAGTGACATGATGTGAGGAGGGGAATGGAGGCAGCAGGAAGCCATAGACTGAGAGTTATATAGTGGGAGGAGCAGGGTCACCAGCAGCACAGAGTATATCAGGAGATGAGTGATGTGTCAGTGAGGACAGGGCTGCATGTGACAGGGGCAGTGACATGATGTGAGGAGGGGAATGGAGGCAGCAGGAAGCCATAGACTGAGAGTTATATAGTGGGAGGAGCAGGGTCACCAGCAGCACAGAGTATATCAGGAGATGAGGGATGTGTCAGTGAGGACAGGGCTGTATGTGACAGGGGCAGTGACATGATGTGAGGAGGGGAATGGAGGCAGCAGGAAGACATAGACTGAGAGTTATATAGTGGGAGGAGCAGGGTCCCCAGCAGCACAGAGTATATCAGGAGATGAGGGATGTGTCAGTGAGGACAGGGCTGCATGTGACAGGGGCAGTGACATGATGTGAGGAGGGGAATGGAGGCAGCAGGAAGCCATAGACTGAGAGTTATATAGTGGGAGGAGCAGGGTCCCCAGCAGCACAGAGTATATCAGGAGATGAGGGATGTGTCAGTGAGGACAGGGCTGTATGTGACAGGGGCAGTGACATGATGTGAGGAGGTAAATTGAGAATTATAAAGTACAGAGGAGCAGGGTTCCCCAGCATCATAGAGCAGTGATGTGAAGCTCGTGTTAATCTAGATCTGGAAGCGATTTTCAGAACATCATGAATATTCTTCAACTGGTTTTAATTTTACTATTAGAACTGCAAAGCGTTTATCGCACATAAAGGGATAAGCAGGCCAAAGAATTGTAAAACAGGTAAGTACAGCAGAGTATTTCTTTTTATTGGATGACTGTACCAGAGATGACATTAGGACACACACAGGGTTACTGATTAGCCATGCGGTATGAGAGCACACGTTGTGTATAGGAGGGTAAGACTTTTCCATCACATTCGCCTCCGTCCAATGCGTAAGTACTTTTAGTTGAGAGCAGGGACGGATCTAGACTTTTCTTTAGGGGGGGGCGGTTTACTGTTTAATCTTGACTCCTCCCTCTACAGTCCCAACTCCTCCCATCTGCAATCCTAACTCCTCCTCCTCTCAATTCTGATTGAACTTTTTGAGTGAGACTGAGATAGAGCTTTGTGATTGTTCTATGTACATGTGACTGTGCTATGGGGTAATTGTATTTATTAGCCCTAGTACCCACACAACAGCAAGTGAGGGGCAAATGCTCTGTAACCCTTGCTCTCCTTGCTCCTCTGTGCTGCTGTGGTATAAGCTGCAGCACATCGTTCTGCCTCAGGCTCTCCCTGGAGAGCTCTCTTCTGCTCAAAAGTGGGCATGGCTATGACTGTGTTAGAGGGGGGGGGGGGGTCGCCCCCTTCGCCCCCCCCCCCCCCCCCCCCCCCCTAGATCCGGCCCTGGTTGAGAGAAGGGTTAACTGTAAGTGATGTGCTGCAGAGGACTAACACAGCGGCATCTGACCCAGCTGACAAATAGACCTGGAAATAGAAGCCTCTGTACGGCTGCTTTCATTTTATTCTCCTTTAATGGATCCTGTCACCTCGCTCTCCTGTAAATCCACCAGCTCTCTGTCTGTTTACTGCGAGGAGACAGAGCACTGAGCCCAGCCACATACACAGACACGTTTGTCTTCTACTTGAGGAGACAATAGACTCTGTGCTCAGAGTTATCCCATGAGTTGGGATACGTAACGACACACACGTGGATCCCAGGCATTTAGCGTGCTGCCTGCTGGGGCCGTAGAGACGTTGTGACAAAACAAGTTGACCCTGGCTGAATGTACATAGCATGAAGAGAAAGTGTTTTACAACTACAGGTTCGATGTTGCCAATCTGATTCCGCCAGTGCGGGTCACGGATGCCTGCTTGTGACAAGTAATGGCCGCAGGCTCAGCCGCAGTGCCGCCGGTATGTGTTCCTGGTCAGGCTGCCCGAGGGGGAGAGAAGTGGACGTTGCACTTGCTTCCATTCCACTGCACAGCCCGACGTGGTAGGTGGAGGGCACATTGACAGGACGTGGCTGTGAGGGAGGCCACGCTGGTTCCACTTCATCTCCCACAATCACAGTTATTCTGCAATGAATGAACGCGACCCTGGGGGTCTCTGCGGTCTGAGATGAAGAGAGCAGATTTGTTTAGCAAAGAATATCTGCTACAGAGCCACCGCTGCTGCAGTGCAGGATGGGTAACACTATCCCAGCCCTGTCTGACAGTGGGCACAGCACTTACCCAGGTGGAGGCAGCCATCTGTGCCCTAATCACTATACCTGATAATACAGCCACAGCAGCCAGCGGCATTATTGAGGCATGAGGCACAAAATCCGCACTAAGCGATGGCCGCTAGGGCCCAGCATTCCATTGTTTTTACAGCGCCTCACGACTACCAAAATTGCAGATACTGGGGGAGATGTGCTAAGCTTGGAGAGTGATAAAGCGGAGAGAGATAAAGTATAAGCCAATCAGCTCCTAATTGTTATTTTTCAAACACAGCCTGTAACATGGCAGTTAGGAGCTGATTGGCTGGACAGTGGTGTACTTTTGTTGGTTAGCATGTCAGTTTTCACGCAAAGGAACTGGTATATGATCAAAGTCGCAGAATCAGCACAACGAAACATTTGGGAGGAATTGCTGCGACCACTAATATCAGAATGTTATTTACACAGATCTGCAACTAAGGGGGACATTTACTAAGCAGTGATAAGAGCGGAGAAGTGAGCAAGTGGAGAAGTTGCCCCATCAACCAATCAGCAGTTCTGTATCTTTTTATAGTATGCAAATTATAGATGTTACTTCAGTGCTGATTGGTTGCCATGGGCAACTTCTCCACTGGCTCACTTCTCCGCTCTTATCACTGCTTAGTAAATGTCCTCCTTAGTCACACACTGTACCACATGCCCCGTTGGTCAGTGTGTGCTAGTAACGTAGTTTTGTCACGTCTTGTCATTTTAGAGGTGCGAATAAGATGCTAATTTTGATAAAGAGACGCTTGGCGTGAATAAGTCGCAGTGCGCCCAGCGGGGCTATTTGGCGTGCCTAGGGCAATGCTGCATAATAATGACACGTGTTCTCATTTCCAATCTTACTTAATAAAGTAATAATATAATATAGGGAAAGTATTTTATTTTATACAATAATGAACAGACCAGGTTATTCCAAGCACAATGTCCCTGTCCAATGAAGCTTACAATCTATAGGAGCCTGGGATAAAGGGGAAAAGGATGACGTAGGTTGTGAGAAAGCGACATTGGCCTGATCAGACGCGGTTGTTCTTGCGATTGCTGTTTTTATCTTTTGCCGTTCACAGTTGTGACTAATATCTGCAGAATCTAACCTGAGCATAGGGACGCCCACTGCTGTTGCATCATTTCCATCCGATGGTGTACAATTGCTGATACATTGGTACCATCGTCACAGATCCGCTTGTCGCAGCGTCTGAGTGCCTCTGTAGATGCGCAGGCTGAGCTGCTCTTCCGGGACGTAGAGGGCTCTCCAGTAGCAAGTAGGATCGCAACTGCTAATCTATGCATGCCCAGAAAACGCCTTCTGAACGGCAGTAATGCGCCGGCCTTTACCCGACCACTCCCCGTTACCACCCCCGAACGCTGTCTTCCTGTCACTCACTCTGCGACGCATTCCTCTGTGCGACCGCCTGCAGCTCAGACGCATGCGCAGTACGAAAACCGACCTATTTGCATACAATAGCCGCTGTGCGACCGCATCTATGTGTGTTTTACACCTGTACTTAATGAATCATTACATTTAAAAACACAGAGCAAACATTTATTTATTTCTTGATTCATTGATTATCTGCTTGTTAAATAATTTTTCCCAATAGATGAAAACTTGATTAACTCTACAAACCCTCTTTTGGTTTTGTATCATGACTGGTCTCAACTATTAAACTTTCATTTTCTAAATGTCTCTGTACAGGTCAGGGATGGCAGACTACAGCAACATTGTTTCAACAAATTACAAACAGTTATCACACTATAATGACAATCAGCCAATTGGATTCGCTCTTAGGCTGCATGACTGTCATATATAAGTCACCGCAGGGCGGGTCCTGGTGACTACGGACACTCCCCTTCTCCCACCGCTAGTTGAATAACTCTAATGAAAAATGTAATAATTCAGAAAAAAAAGACAGTCGGGGCACCAGTGGGCCCCCAAAACTTTCCGGCCCCTTAGATGTACTCCTGGATGACGGCCCTGCCCACCCCCTTTCTTGATACCTATGAGATTATTTTCTTGCTGCGATCGGCAGCAGAACTATTAAGTGTCCAATTAAAAATCTTAACAAATGATAGGAACACTTGTGTCAGAACATATAACATTCACCTGCAAAATAGTTATTAGAGAGGCCCGACTGGTGGATGGTATCCGGCACAGTAGGTGCCCCAGGCATTAGACCTTTACTGCTTTGCTATATTTCAGATATTATATACACTGCTCAAAAAAATAAAGGGAACATTTAAACAACACAATGTAACTCCAAGTCAATCACACTTCTGTGAAATCAAACTTTCCACTTAGAAAGCAACACTGATTGACAATCAATTTCACATGCTGTTGTGCAAATGGAATAGACAACAGGTGGGAATTATAGGCAATTAGCAAGACACCCCCAATAAAGAAGTTGTTCTGCAGGTGGTGACCACAGACCACTTCTCAGCTTCTATGCTTTCTGGCTGATGTTTTGGTCACTTTTGAAAGCTGGCGGTGCTTTCACTCTAGTGGTAGCATGAGACTGAGTCTACAACCCACACAAGTGGCTCAGGTAGTGCAGCTCATCCAGGATGGCACATCAATGCGAGCTGTGGCAAGAAGGTTTGCTGTGTCTGTCAGCGTAGTGTCCAGAGCATGGAGGCACTACCAGGAGACAGGCCAGTACATCAGGAGACGTGGAGGAGGCTGTAGGAGGGCAACAACCCAGCAGCAGGACCGCTACCTCCGCCTTTGTGCAAGGAGGAACAGGAGGAGCACTGCCAGAGCCCTGCAAAATGACCTCCAGCAAGCCACAAATGTGCATGTGTCTACTTAAACGATCAGAAACAGACTCCATGAGGGTGGTATGAGGGCCCGACGTCCACAGGTGGGGGTTGTGCTTACAGCGCAACACCGTGCAGGACGTTTGGCATTTTCCAGAGAACACCAAGATTGGCAAATTCGCCACTGGCGCCCTGTGCTCTTCACAGATGAAAGCAGGTTCTCACTGAGCACATGTGACAGACGTGACAGAGTCTGGAGACTCCAAGGAGAACGTTCTGCTGCCTGCAACATCCTTCAGCATGACCGGTTTGGCAGTGGGTCAGTAATGGTGTGGGGTGGCATTTCTTTGGGGGGCCGCACAGCCCTCCATGTGCTCGCCAGAGGTAGCCTGACTGCCATTAGGCACCGAGATGAGATCCTCAGACCCCTCGTGAGACCATATGCTGGTGCGGTTGACCCTGGGTTCCTCCTAATGCAAGACAATGCTAGACCTCATGTGGCTGGAGTGTGTCAGCAGTACCCGCAAGATGAAGGCATTGATGCTATGGACTGGCCCGCCCGTTCCCCAGACCTGAATCCAATTGAGCACATCTGGGACATCATGTCTCGCTCCATCAAACAACGCCACGATGAACCACAGACTGTCCAGAAGTTGGCGGATGCTTTAGTCCAGGTCTGGGAGGAGATCCCTCAGGAGACCATCCGCCACCTCATCAGGAGCATGCCCAGGCGTTGTAGGGAGGTCATACAGGCACGTGGAGGCCACACACACTACTGAGCCTCATTTTGACTTGTTTTAAGGACATTACATCAAAGTTGGATCAGCCTGTAGTATGTTTTTCCACTTTAATTTTGAGGGTGACTCCAAATCCAGACCTCCATGGGTTAATAAATTTGATTTCCATTGATAATTTTTGTGTGATTTTGTTGTCAGCACATTCAACTATGTAAAGAACAAAGTATTTAATAAGAATATTTCATTCATTCAGATCTAGGATGTGTTATTTTAGTGTTGCCTTTATTTATATATATATATATATATATATATATATATATATATATAAAAACAAAAACAATAACCAATTGCGCTTGGTATAACTTTAAAACACTCAGATTTTAGTATTTCCAGTAGCTGTTCTTCCACGGTGTGGATTCTTATAACTGGTATCACCTGCAAGTATACCCTCACACCAGAGAACACACCCGAACAAAAAGACGTCCAGAATGGCCTAAATTAGATATGATACCAATTTGTTTTTATTAAAAAACATATAGAATTCCATAAATTCATATGAACATTTTTTTTACAGATAAAAGGTTCCATACATTCATATAAACATTCTTAAAAGAAAAACATCCAGATACAGTAAATAGGTTTTCTGTTCAAGCCTTTAAAGAACACCCTCACCCTTATAGGTATATATTCTGTAGGGTGTATTAATGAACTAGATAAGAGACCGTAACGGATTCGATCCAACGCGTTTCATCAGAACAACTTCATCAGGGGTTTCTATATGGTATCACACAAAAAGGAAGGAACAAAGGCCTTCATGGATATAAAACATCCATAGCCCAGATATATAGGACCAACTTTTAATAGAGATGGATAATTCACCCAGAATGGTTGTAGGATGGTAAAACCAAGCATAAACGCATACGCCTTTAAGGGTATTCAGCTAGTTAATGAACCTGGTTGCAGACTCTTTTCAGTTTTTATGCAGGGTCTGTTAAATTTGAACCTGCAGCCACCAGGAAAGAGACACAAGTAACAGCCACATCCAAAACGCATTTTGCGTTTATGCTTGGTTTTACCATCCTACAACCATTCTGGGTGAATTATCCATCTCTATTAAAAGTTGGTCCTATATATATGGGCTATGGATGTTTTATATCCATGAAGGCCTTTGTTCCTTCCTTTTTTTGTGATACCATACAGAAACCCCTGATGAAGTCGTTCTGACGAAACGCGTTGGATCGAATCCGTTACAGTCTCTTATCTAGTTCATTAATACACCCTACAGAATATACACCTATAAGGGTGAGGGTGTTCTTTAAAGACTTGAACAGAAAACCTATTGACTGTATCTGGATGTTTTTCTTTTAAGAATGTTTATATGAATGTATGGAACCTTTTATCTGTAAATAAAATGTTCATATGAATTTATGGAATTCTATATGTTTTTTAATAAAAACAAATTGGTATCATATCTAATTTAGGCCATTCTGGCCGTCTTTTTGTTCGGGTGTGTTCTCTGGTGTGAGGGTATACTTGCAGGTGATACCAGTTATAAGAATCCACACCGTGGAAGAACAGCTACTGGAAATACTAAAATCTGAGTGTTTTAAAGTTATACCAAGCGCAATTGGTTATTGTTTTTGTTTATGTTATTCTTTGAAAGTTCACTAACAGGGACTTTCTCCATATTGCTGCTGGTGGGTTGAGCGCGGGGTGGAAGACATTTTTTTGTATTTATATATATATATATATATATATATATTTAGAGGAACTGAAAAGTGATATTATGTTGCTAGTTCACACCAGACATCAAGCTACAAAAATATTAGAATGATCAATATGGGGACACTGTGGCACTATAATAGATGGACTTTTATGGTTAGACAATATACTGAAGAGGGTTGCAGTCAATTTACCTACAATCAAAATCCCGGCAGTCAAAATACCGAAACCATTGACCGACGGCCAAAATCCTGACAAGGTCAAAATCCCGACATGTAAATGTTGACAGGTCAAAAAGTCGACATGAGTTTTTAAAGATTTTTTCATTGAAACCGACTTGTTCATACTTTACCATCCCAGTGGACGTGGAGGGGGAATATAATAGTGTGCCGAGCGCAGTGAGACACCGTGCCCGAAGCACCCGTGCGAGGTACACTTATACGGTGTCCATGTCGACCTATGTTGACATACACACACACAAAGAAAGGAAAAAAAGTAATGTCGACTTTTTGACCTGTCGTTATTCTGACCTTGTCTGTATTTTAAATGCCAGTTTTGACCGTCGTTTAATTGTTGTTGGCATTTTGACCGTCTGGATTTTGATTGTAGGTGCTTCATACTAAACCCACTGAAGACCCTCATTCAGATGTGGATGGAGGCGCTATCATAGAAGCAGCAGTGAAAACCCTAATATGGTAATGCAGCAGGAAGCGTCACGTCTACTGCATTACTGTTCCGAATCGCGTTCTAGGACGCAGTCTCGAATCATCTGCAACACCATCGACAGGCTGCTAACACATGGGGTCGCGTAAGCCGGCCAACGCAAACTGGAAGCCAGGAAACCTCCGTCCTTTGTCAGAGATCCTAGCCTCTTCCCTGCCCTGCAACAGCAGCAAAAAGCCTCTCTCTGGAGAAATGGAGGCTGCCGCCGCCCCTGATGGTTTGCATACTGCTCCAGGGGCTGCATCTTCTGACGCAGATATCCTGTCCTTGGCAGAGGACTTCCTGTGGTCATTCTGGTGATATAATGATGCGTCTTCTGACACAGCACTCAGAACTGCAATGCCTTCAGAAGGTGACCATCTTCTTCAGATGTCTCCAGCGGCAGTAGTATTGTTTGGCAGCGCTGCTGCGTATTAATGGGGTCATTCTGAGTTGTTCGCTCGCAAGCTGCTTTTAGCAGCTTTGCACACGCTAAGCCGCCGCCTACTGGGAGTGAATCTTAGCTTAGCAAAATTGCGAACGAAAGATTCGCAATATTGCGAAAAGACTTCTCTGTGCAGTTTCTGAGTAGCTCGAGACTTACTCTGCCAGTGCGATCAGTTCAGTGCTTGTCGTTCCTGGTTTGACGTCACAAACACACCCAGCGTTCGCCCAGACACTCCTCCGTTTCTCCAGCCACTCCCGCGTTTTTCCCAGAAACGGTAGCGTTTTTTCACACACTCCCATAAAACGGCCAGTTTCCGCCCAGAAACACCCACTTCCTGTCAATCACATTATGATCACCAGAACGAAGAAAAAACCTCGTAATGCCGTGAGTAAAATTCCTAACTGCATAGCAAATTTACTTGGCGCAGTCGCACTGCGGACATTGCGCATGCGCATTAGCGACTAATCGCTCCGTTGCGAGAAAAAAATAACGAGCGAACAACTCGGAATGACCCACTAAGACCCACTAACTGTGTCTATCTCTGCATCGCCCACCAGAAATCTTACTCACTCTGCCACCATGGCCAGCTGCAGTTGTTATTCCTTCTATATCACTTCTCCCCCCAACCTCTTAGATTGTAAGCTCACATGGGCAGGGTCATCACTGCCGTCTGTTTCAGTTTGTTATATGTTATATATTTGTATGGATCGCTACAATGTACATCACTATGTAATATGTTGGTGTTGATATATAAAGAATACTAAGGCGTCCTTTCATGTATTGTAATGAAACTTGATAACACACCGTAAACTAACTTACCAACTTAAAAACAAAGACACGGACATCGCTGCGTCGGGTTAAAGGTCAGAGCTTTTAGTACAGTAATTGGATGCCCAGATTTTAATTCGTAGAGGGTGGCAAAGAGGGCGCTGCCAAAACCAGATCTAGCCAATCAGATCTTTTAAAAATGGAGGTGACTAAACCCCTCCCCCCAATATACTGTAGGTATAACCTGCACTGCGACCAGGGCTAGACCACCCTCTACTATGGCACAGTACGGCCCACTGTCCTCCCGCAGGGGTAGGACACTGATCGCGTCCCCGTCTGGATTTGCCCTTGGCTGAGGGGCACGTTAGCGCCCCCCCCAAAATCACGCTCATATTCATTTTTTTAACATTAGTTTGTAAAAGGGAATGTGGCCACGCCTCCTGCTATAAGGCCACACCCCTGAAAATGTACCTAGGCCCACCACAGCTCTCTACACCCCTGCCTAGCAACAGGTTCCTAACAACTAGCCAAAATCACAAAAATGAGGACTCTTCAATAGCTTCTGGCCTATTCTTCCCTCAGCTAATCTTACTGTATATTAATAAGGGATATTTCCACCTTAGGGCCTTATCCCGATGTAAACACTAATGGAATCGTAGCTAAAGTGCTAAAATATGGTAATGCCATAGCCACCTAGAAGTGTACGTGATATCAAATAGGGTGCGGATCATAGAGGCGACCACACTTAGGACGACAGACATTAGGTCGACCACTATTGGTCAACAGTGGTCAACACTAATCTCCTATATATTAGCCCAGATCTGTGACTTTGTGCCTCATTTGCTAACGCTGGGCGGAGTCACAACGCTGGGTGGAGTTAGTCAAATGAGTCACAGATCTGGGCAAATCTATAGGAGACTAGGAGCACAGCGTCTATTCACCGCTGCTCTGTCTCTGTGGGACAGCGGGACAGACCCCAAAAAACGGGACTGTCCCACGAAAATCGGGACAGTTGGGAGGTATGGGGGTGTGTGTGAGGGGGTATGCCATACAGACAGATGGGCACCGGCTCACTGTGTGCTTGACCCCCCACATCAGCAAACTCAGCAGGGGCTCTCTGGCGTGGAGGAGCGTCACTTTCTGGCACACTCCACGCTTCTTAGCTGCAGTTTTGTGGGGCACCTGCCGCTGTGCACTTTCCGTACTGCCTCTGTAATCTCCAGCCCCGGCAACCCCACCGCTAGCTGCAGCGCTGCCGCCCGCAGTGAGGGGCGCCCAGCTCCTTCTCACACTTCACCCGGCGGGCAGCGCTGCAGAAGTCTGCGCTGCTTGCAGGCTCCGATCCCCTCCTCCCTCCCTCCAGCCACAACGTCTCATGGGGGCTAACCAGTCACTCCCAGTCTCCCCTTACCACAGTGCCCGGCAGCCGCGAGGTCCGCGCCGCGTGCATGCTATGACCCCCTCCTGCCTCCAGCTGCGGCGTCTCCTAGGGGCTAACCAGTCACTCCCAGTCTCCCCTTACCACAGTGCTCGGCAGCCGCGCGAGGTCCGCGGTGTGTGACTGAGGAGTGTGGGGGGGGGGAATGCGGGCCGGCAGAGGAATCAGGACTCCAGCCTGAGAGAGTCAGCCATGCCAAGTCTCCAGCAGCAGCAGATCCCAACGGAATCCGGTCTGAAGATCGACAGTGTCTAGGTCGACAATGTTTAGGTCAACCACTATAGGTCGACAGTCACTAGGTCCACATGGATGGAAGGTCGACAGGGTTTCTAGGTCGTCATGTGCTAGGTCGACAGGTCTAAAGGTCGACATGAGTTTTTCACATTTTTTTGGGGGGGGGGATTTTTTCATACTTAACGATCCATGTGGACTACGATTGGAACGGTAAAGTGTGCCGAGCGAAGCGAAGGCACCATGCCCGAAGCATGGCGAGCGAAGCGAGCCATGCGAGGAGACGTGGTGCACTAATTTGGGATCCCGGTCACTTTACGAAGAAAACGACACAAAAAAAAAAAAAACTCATGTCGACCTTTAGACCTGTCGACCTAGCACATGTCGACCTAGAAACCCTGTCGACCTTCCATCCATGTCGACCTAGTGACTGTCGACCTATAGTGGTCGACCTAAACATTGTTGACCTAGACACTGTCGATAAAACGAACCACACCCATCCCAACAGGTTGGAGTGGAACAGCAGCAGCCAGCAGCAGTGACTCCGGTAATACACATCTGTCTGTCACCACTGTTTTGTCCCTAATACCAATCTCTCCCGTGCCCTGTGTTCTGTCATGTCCCTGTCACCCTTGGCCTTGCCCTGTCACCTCTGGCCTTGCCCTGTCACCCTTATCCTGGCCCTGTCACCCCTCTGCTTTCCCTGTCACCCCTGCCCTGGTCCTGCCGCCCCCTACCCTGGCCCTGTCACCCCTATCTTGTCCCTGTCATTTCTGTCCTGGCCCCGTCGCCCCTGTCCTGGCCCCGTCACCCCTGTCCTGGCCCCGTCGCCCCTGTCCTTGCCCCGTCACCCCTGTCCTGGCCCCGTCACCCCTGTCCTGGCCCCGTCACCCCTGTCCTGGCCCCTTCACCCCTGTCCTGGCCCTGTTACTGCATACCCTCCAACTACCTTTTTGGCAGGTACAGTACCCGCAGTGCCTCCAGACCCCACCCCAATGCACCACACTTCCGCACCTTCCTCTCCACCACATGCGTCACCCCACCCCTCCTCCACATGCTGTGACTCCAGACCCCCTACACCACCCGCGGCTCCCACTCCACCGCCCCTCCACCACCCACCGCACTTCCAGACCCCATCCACCCCCCATATATGTGTCCCCCCACACCTGCCTGCCCTCCACCCGCAGCATCTGCAGACACCCTCCCCCATCCGTGGTCCCCCCACACACCTGCCCCTCCCCCACCAACGGCACCCCCGCCCCTCCACCACCTGCAGCGCCTGCGGACCCCCTTCCCCATCCGCCGCATCATCCGCACCTGCCCCTCCCCCACCCGTGGAGCTTCCGGACCCTCTACCCCACCCCTAGCACCCCCACCCCTTCCCATCCCACAGTACCTCCGGAACCCTTCACCCATCCGCATGCATCCCTGTACCTGCCCCTCCCCCACCCGTGGCACCCCTGCCCCTCCCCCACCTGCAGTGCCTCCGGACCCCGCCCCCATCTGCAGCCCCCACTCCTCTGCCCCTCCCCCACCCGCAGCACCTTTCCGACCCTTCCCCATCCGGGCCCCCGCCGCGCATCCGCCCCCCCTCCACCTGCAGCATCTACAGACACCCTCCCCCATCCGCAGTCCCCCCCGCTCCCGCTACATTCTGTACATTGTGCCCTGTAGGTGCTGTTCACGCCATCGCAAGGGGCTGCGCCTCCTTCACCATCGCTCGCCCTTTCATTGTGCAATATTTAACCACTAACAAAGGAATGCAGGTAATACTCCATATAATACAAATATTGAACCCCAGAAAGGCATGCAAGGGTTAAGGGGGCGTAGCCCCTTGCGACGGTGTGAAGAGCGCCCGTAGGGCGCAATGAAGCACCTAGTTGTTAGTAATAGTGGTCAACACTATTGGTCAATAGGTCGACACGGTCATTAGGTCGACATGAACAAGGTTGACATGAAACACGGTCGACATGAGTTTTTGAAAAAATGTTGGTGTCGTTTTCTTCGTAAAGTGACCAGGAACCCCAATTAGTGCACCAGTGTCCCCTCACATGGCTCACGAGCTTTGGCACAGGCTTCTGTTCCCAATTGTAGTCCACGTGGATCGTAAAGTATGAAAAAGTTCAAAAAAATGAAAACATTTTGAAAAACTCATGTCGACCTTTTTCCATGTCGACCTAGTACATGTCGACCAATAGTGGTCGGCCTAATGACTGTCGACCTAAGTGTTGTTGACCTAAAGACCGCATACCAAATGTACTGAGGCGCCCACAGGCAGCGTTGCAGAACCAGGCCACTGCGCACAAACACGCAGAGGTGATCAGGCGTACTGGATCACAGATGTAGGCTGAGACAGGCCCCAAAAATGATCACAACACGTCTGCGTTTTTACTGTCACCCCCGTTACCAGCCTCAAGCACTCCCTGACTGTCAATCAATTTGCTAAGAAATCCTCGCAAAGGTACCTTGGTACTGCGCAGTGTGACCGCAACGCATGTGATAATCGTTCTGCTCCGGAAATATGGGCATTGGGGCCACATCTCAATCAAGACACTTAGGTGGTCATTCCGAGTTGTTCGCTAGATGCATTCGTTCGCTGCGCAGCGATGAGGCAAAAAAACGGCACTTCTGCGCATGCGTATGCGGCGCAATGAACACGCACGTCGTACTATTACAACGAACGATGCAGTTTCACACAAGGTCTAGCGAAGTTTTTCAGTCGCACTGCTGGCCGCAGAGTGATTGACATGAAGTGGGCGTTTCTGGGTGTCAACTGACCGTTTTCAGGGAGCGTTCGGAAAAACGCAGGCGTGCCAGGAAAAACGCAGGCGTGGCTGGGGAAACGCAGGGCGTGTTCGGGACGTCAAAACAGGAACTGAACAGTCTGAAGTGATCGCAAGCGCTGAGTAGGTTTTGAGCTACTCTAAAACTGCACATAAAAACTTTGCCGCCGCTCTGCAATTCTTTCGTTCGCACTTCTGCTAATCTAAAATACACTCCCAGTGGGCGGCGGCTTAGCGTTTGCACGGCTGGTAAAAACTGCTAGCGAGCGATCAACTCGGAATGACCCCCTTAGTTCTTAATTTCCCCATGGTCAGGTATAATTATTAGTATAAAATGTACAAAACCCCAGTAGCCAAGTATACTACAAGACGCGCCCTGTCTCTTTAACAGGCTAAACATGAAATCATTTCCCCACTATTTGATTTGGCGCCAGAAAGAGAGAAAATAATTTTTTCCGTAATTTCAAATTACAAAAATCCTGGGTCTATTTGGGCATATATATTAGAATAATTCTGAAATAATTCATTACTGTTGTCTTATTGACCAAATTAATTATATCCTTTGCAGTCCAGTATCACGTGGAAAGCTTTGTTTGCATAACAGATGTATTAGGAGGAAATTTAATTCTTAGTGTAAATGTATGCTCTCAAACCCAAATTAAATGCCCTCTCTGTAATCTCCCATTTGTTTATTGCTTTCTGTGTCAGTACAATTACTTTTCCTCCAGAAATTGTTTTACTAGAAAGGACTGTGATTTCTTTGAATGAATGGCGTTAAAGTTTGTTTAAAAAATAAATAAATATATTTTTATTTCATTTTTTTTTAAATAAAATAGGAAATTCTTAACAAGTGAAGCATAAAATTAGGTTTGGATGTTAGTGAAAAGTTGTCACGTGATCCAGTACACAGGGGGCATCATTTTCAGTTCACTTGCAGAGAATCATTGCCTGGATGGAAGAACATTTTATGACATTGTATTGTGCATACTCTTTCCAGGAAGGCCCCGCTACATGATGCTAAAGCGAGTGTCTGTTCCACTAATGTGGGATTTGTGCCTTCCATTGATTTTACGCTGTCCGCCAAAACCGTTAGTATTGGCACTCGCACCTGCAGTGCTAGGTGATTAGGTTTAGTGTTAGGTTAAGGCTGCTGGGAGGGAGGGTTAGGTTTAGGGTCTAAGGTGGGTGGGTTAGGGTGCGGGGTGGGAAGGTTAGGTTTAGGCACAAGGAAGGATGGTTAGGGTGCGTGGAGGCAGTGTTAGGGTTAAGCACCACCAAAAACAGTTAGGTTGCGGGGCGGGGAGAGGGTTACGGTCAGGCTGTGGGAAGGTAGGGATAGGGGGGTTAGGGTTAGACTATTTACCTACCAGGTGTTGGGATCCTGCTATGTGTGTGCGATGGACACACAAGCTGATCACCTTTAAAAAAAAAAAAGTTTTCAAAAAGAAACCATACTTACCTATCCCGGGAGCCGAGGCTCAGTGCTCCAGTGAGTGCTGATGGGCACCGAGTCCTGCACTGTGACCCCTCTGCAGTAAAGTGGCACTGCAAAGCAGCAGCTCACTTTACAGCACCAGGGGTCACAGTGCAGGATGCGGCGCCTGCCAGCCTCCTGGAGCGGCAGACACCAGCTCCTGGGACTAGTAAGTATAAATCTGGGGGGGGTGCATTTTGTGGCGCGTGGGTAGACGTGACGGGGCTGGGGGGGGGGGATCCCGGTAGTGACAGACGGCAGCGCATGCGCAGCAGGACATCTGGGTATTTTTTAAATAAACAAAAAAAACCCTGATGATGCTACCGAGAGGCATCGCAGCGGCAGAGGTTTCTCGCAAGCCCTGTCCCTGCATTGCTATAATTGATACATCCATGTGATGTACTCAATTATCGCAGTGCGAGTTTGGCCGATATTAGCACACCACATCCGCATCATCAGATGCAGATGGTGATAAATCGGCCCCTAAGTCTCTCTTGAGAACGGCATGCATCAACAGCAAAAATGCGGTCAAACCTCAGAAAATGCTGCTTTCAGTAGTTTGACCTATTCCCCATATGCACCAAGCTCTGGTAAGCCAAACTTTACTGACCTTGGACCCCACAGGAAATGCCATCTATAGATGGCATTGCCTAATAGAAGCCTATGAGTGTCTCTCAGCATTGAGAGGGGTACAATAGGATTTCTGTGCAATGCTACAATTTGCGACACCAAGCCACCATTGAGCCCACCACTCAGGAATCTCTTATCCAGTTACCATAGAGGCGTTCTGCTATTTTACAGGAAAGTACTTGGCCTTTTAGAGTTGAAGGGGATGGACATGACCAGCCAAGTCCTATGTCACGTAAGTAGATGTGGGTTGGCACATGATTGGCAAACTTGGTGCCATTTGATATACTCTTTAACTGAGCGTACCCCTCCGATGGCGAGCCTCCGAGCTCCTTGCATTGGATAATGCTAAGTAGCTGGGGGCATTCACTGGTTTATCTTCTATAACTCAATTGCTAGACTTCAGCACCATCATCTTGCAGATAATACCTACACAAATCTCCAATGACATTGTGTGTATGATCCTAGTTCCATAGTTCTGGCTTTGTCTCTCTTACATTTTCAGGAGAGCTCTGGTGCCTCTTTAAGGAAGAAAATCTACACTGCTTTCATATGTAAGAGCGCCGAAGCCTCGTTTGCAATCAATGCATATTTCCCTTTTGTAGAAAAATAACAGATGTTGATGGAAATAGCCATTGGCTTTGTAAAGAACCCATTTCATGTGTCAGGATAGTTGTGCCTCTCTTATAGGAAATGTCAAAAGCAGGCAGATATCTCAATGTGAAATGACCTTAAGAAAAAGCCGACCTCTCCAGTGATGACCTTTTTTCAGCAAGAAATATTAAAATTACAACCACACTCTACGCTCCAGTCCTTACAACGATTTGTGTATTTCCCTGTGTGTATTTTTGTCCGTACATGTCGCATCATTTTTTTTTATCCCTAGCAAAACACGTTCCCTCTCACACATTCTATTCGGCTTTGTCTGCCCGATCCAAGATACATACACAATAAATGCCAATGCAGGACCTAGTCTCCTATCTCCCATCTTGTATGTCACAAGCAGCCACAATGTGTTTTATACACAAAGGGATGTAACGAGGGATCATTCAGTGCGTAATGCCTCCATGCGTTAGCTGTGTTGTAGTTTCAGATGATGGTGTCTATTATGTCAGGATTCGGCAATGGTTTGAGGGCTGCTTAAACTCCGGGCTACATTCATTTTGCAAACAATGCAGATGTTTACATGGTGGAGGGATTTTTTTGGAACTGCATATGTGCAAAAAATTCTGATAAAAACCCTATGGGATACTGTACGTACAACGGTGCTTCTGGGATCGGTTCAGACGGTACCAGAAGTGTGGAAAATGGACGGGCATTCCGGGGGAGTGGCTTCCAAGGGTGTAGAGAGCCACGGCGGGCCCTGGCAATGTAAGTAACGGGGGTGTGGCCTGAATAGGGGGCATGTATACTAGAGATGAGCGCCTGAAATTTTTCGGGTTTTGTGTTTTGGTTTTGGGTTCGGTTCCGCGGCCGTGTTTTGGATTCGACCGCGTTTTGGCAAAACCTCACCGAATTTTTTTTGTCGGATTCGGGTGTGTTTTGGATTCGGGTGTTTTTTTCAAAAAACCCTAAAAAACAGCTTAAATCATAGAATTTGGGGGTCATTTTGATCCCAAAGTATTATTAACCTCAAAAACCATAATTTCCACTCATTTTCAGTCTATTCTGAATACCTCACACCTCACAATATTATTTTTAGTCCTAAAATTTGCACCGAGGTCGCTGTGTGAGTAAGATAAGCGACCCTAGTGGCCGACACAAACACCGGGCTCATCTAGGAGTGGCACTGCAGTGTCACGCAGGATGTCCCTTCCAAAAAACCCTCCCCAAACAGCACATGACGCAAAGAAAAAAAGAGGCGCAATGAGGTAGCTGTGTGAGTAAGATTAGCGACCCTAGTGGCCGACACAAACACCGGGCCCATCTAGGAGTGGCACTGCAGTGTCACGCAGGATGTCCCTTCCAAAAAACCCTCCCCAAACAGCACATGACGCAAAGAAAAAAAGAGGCGCAATGAGGTAGCTGACTGTGTGAGTAAGATAAGCGACCCTAGTGGCCGACACAAACACCGGGCCCATCTAGGAGTGTCACTGCAGTGTCACGCAGGATGTCCCTTCCAAAAAACCCTCCCCAAACAGCACATGACGCAAAGAAAAAAAGAGGCGCAATGAGGTAGCTGACTGTGTGAGTAAGATAAGCGACCCTAGTGGCCGACACAAACAACGGGCCCATCTAGGAGTGGCACTGCAGTGTCACGCAGGATGTCCCTTCCAAAAAACCCTCCCCAAACAGCACATGACGCAAAGAAAAAAAGAGGCGCAATGAGGTAGCTGACTGTGTGAGTAAGATAAGCGACCCTAGTGGCCGACACAAACACCGGGCTCATCTAGGAGTGGCACTGCAGTGTCACGCAGGATGGCCCTTCCAAAAAACCCTCCCCAAACAGCACATGACGCAAAGAAAAAAAGAGGCGCAATGAGGTAGCTGACTGTGTGAGTAAGATAAGCGACCCTAGTGGCCGACACAAACACCGGGCCCATCTAGGAGTGGCACTGCAGTGTCACGCAGGATGTCCCTTCCAAAAAACCCTCCCCAAACAGCACATGACGCAAAGAAAAAAAGAGGCGCAATGAGGTAGCTGACTGTGTGAGTAAGATAAGCGACCCTAGTGGCCGACACAAACACCGGGCCCATCTAGGAGTGGCACTGCAGTGTCACGCAGGATGTCCCTTCCAAAAAACCCTCCCCAAACAGCACATGACGCAAAGAAAAAAAGAGGCGCAATGAGGTAGCTGACTGTGTGAGTAAGATAAGCGACCCTAGTGGCCGACACAAACACCGGGCCCATCTAGGAGTGGCACTGCAGTGTCACGCAGGATGGCCCTTCCAAAAAACCCTCCCCAAACAGCACATGACGCAAAGAAAAAAAGAGGCGCAATGAGGTAGCTGACTGTGTGAGTAAGATAAGCGACCCTAGTGGCCGACACAAACACCGGGCCCATCTAGGAGTGGCACTGCAGTGTCACGCAGGATGTCCCTTCCAAAAAACCCTCCCCAAACAGCACATGACGCAAAGAAAAAAAGAGGCGCAATGAGGTAGCTGACTGTGTGAGTAAGATAAGCGACCCTAGTGGCCGACACAAACACCGGGCCCATCTAGGAGTGGCACTGCAGTGTCACGCAGGATGTCCCTTCCAAAAAACCCTCCCCAAACAGCACATGACGCAAAGAAAAAAAGAGGCGCAATGAGGTAGCTGACTGTGTGAGTAAGATAAGCGACCCTAGTGGCCGACACAAACACCGGGCCCATCTAGGAGTGGCACTGCAGTGTCACGCAGGATGGCCCTTCCAAAAAACCCTCCCCAAACAGCACATGACGCAAAGAAAAATAAAAGAAAAAAGAGGTGCAAGATTGAATTGTCCTTGGGCCCTCCCACCCACCCTTATGTTGTATAAACAGGACATGCACACTTTAACCAACCCATCATTTCAGTGACAGGGTCTGCCACACGACTGTGACTGATATGACGGGTTGGTTTGGACCCCCCCAAAAAAAGAAGCAATTAATCTCTCCTTGCACAAACTGGCTCTACAGAGGCAAGATGTCCACCTCATCATCATCCTCCGATATATCACCGTGTACATCCCCCTCCTCACAGATTATCAATTCGTCCCCACTGGAATCCACCATCTCAGCTCCCTGTGTACTTTGTGGAGGCAATTGCTGCTGGTCAATGTCTCCGCGGAGGAATTGATTATAATTCATTTTAATGAACATCATCTTCTCCACATTTTCTGGATGTAACCTCGTACGCCGATTGCTGACAAGGTGAGCGGCGGCACTAAACACTCTTTCGGAGTACACACTTGTGGGAGGGCAACTTAGGTAGAATAAAGCCAGTTTGTGCAAGGGCCTCCAAATTGCCTCTTTTTCCTGCCAGTATAAGTACGGACTGTGTGACGTGCCTACTTGGATGCGGTCACTCATATAATCCTCCACCATTCTTTCAATGTTGAGAGAATCATATGCAGTGACAGTAGACGACATGTCCGTAATCGTTGTCAGGTCCTTCAGTCCGGACCAGATGTCAGCATCAGCAGTCGCTCCAGACTGCCCTGCATCACCGCCAGCGGGTGGGCTCGGAATTCTGAGCCTTTTCCTCGCACCCCCAGTTGCGGGAGAATGTGAAGGAGGAGATGTTGACAGGTCGCGTTCCGCTTGACTTGACAATTTTCTCACCAGCAGGTCTTTCAACCCCAGCAGACTTGTGTCTGCCGGAAAGAGAGATCCAAGGTAGGCTTTAAATCTAGGATCGAGCACGGTGGCCAAAATGTAGTGCTCTGATTTCAACAGATTGACCACCCGTGAATCCTTGTTAAGCGAATTAAGGGCTCCATCCACAAGTCCCACATGCCTAGCGGAATCGCTCCGTGTTAGCTCCTCCTTCAATGTCTCCAGCTTCTTCTGCAAAAGCCTGATGAGGGGAATGACCTGACTCAGGCTGGCAGTGTCTGAACTGACTTCACGTGTGGCAAGTTCAAAGGGCATCAGAACCTTGCACAACGTTGAAATCATTCTCCACTGCGCTTGAGACAGGTGCATTCCACCTCCTATATCGTGCTCAATTGTATAGGCTTGAATGGCCTTTTGCTGCTCCTCCAACCTCTGAAGCATATAGAGGGTTGAATTCCACCTCGTTACCACTTCTTGCTTCAGATGATGGCAGGGCAGGTTCAGTAGTTTTTGGTGGTGCTCCAGTCTTCTGTACATGGTGCCTGTACGCCGAAAGTGTCCCGCAATTCTTCTGGCCACCGACAGCATCTCTTGCACGCCCCTGTCGTTTTTTAAAAAATTCTGCACCACCAAATTCAAGGTATGTGCAAAACATGGGACGTGCTGGAATTTGCCCATATTTAATGCACACAGAATATTGCTGGCGTTGTCCGATGCCACAAATCCACAGGAGAGTCCAATTGGGGTAAGCCATTCCGCGATGATCTTCCTCAGTTGCCGTAAGAGGTTTTCAGCTGTGTGCGTATTCTGGAAAGCGGTGATACAAAGCGTAGCCTGCCTAGGAAAGAGTTGGCGTTTGCGAGATGCTGCTACTGGTGCCGCCGCTGCTGTTCTTGCGGCGGGAGTCCATACATCTACCCAGTGGGCTGTCACAGTCATATAGTCCTGACCCTGCCCTGCTCCACTTGTCCACATGTCCGTGGTTAAGTGGACATTGGGTCCAGCTGCATTTTTTAGGACACTGGTGAGTCTTTTTCTGAGGTCCGTGTACATTTTCGGTATCGCCTGCCTAGAGAAGTGGAACCTAGATGGTATTTGGTAACGGGGGCACACTGCCTCAATAAATTGGCTAGTTCCCTGTGAACTAACGGCGGATACCGGACGCACGTCTAACACCAACATAGTTGTCAAGGCCTCAGTTATCCGCTTTGCAGCAGGATGACTGCTGTGATATTTCATCTTCCTCGCAAAGGACTGTTGAACAGTCAATTGCTTACTGGAAGTAGTACAAGTGGGCTTACGACTTCCCCTCTGGGATGACCATCGACTCCCAGCAGCAACAACAGCAGCGCCAGCAGCAGTAGGCGTTACACTCAAGGATGCATCGGAGGAATCCCAGGCAGGAGAGGACTCGTCAGAATTGCCAGTGACATGGCCTGCAGGACTATTGGCATTCCTGGGGAAGGAGGAAATTGACACTGAGGGAGTTGGTGGGGTGGTTTGCGTGAGCTTGGTTACAAGAGGAAGGGATTTACTGGTCAGTGGACTGCTTCCGCTGTCACCCAAAGTTTTTGAACTTGTCACTGACTTATTATGAATGCGCTGCAGGAGACGTATAAGGGAGGATGTTCCGAGGTGGTTAACGTCCTTACCCCTACTTATTACAGCTTGACAAAGGGAACACACGGCTTGACACCTGTTGTCCGCATTTCTGTTGAAATAGTTCCACACCGAAGAGCTGATTTTTTTGGTATTTTCACCAGGCATGTCAACGGCCATATTCCTCCCACGGACAACAGGTGTCTCCCCGGGTGCCTGACTTAAACAAACCACCTCACCATCAGAATCCTCCTGGTCAATTTCCTCCCCAGCGCCAGCAACACCCATATCCTCCTCATCCTGGTGTACTTCAACACTGACATCTTCAATCTGACTATCAGGAACTGGACTGCGGGTGCTCCTTCCAGCACTTGCAGGGGGCGTGCAAATGGTGGAAGGCGCATGCTCTTCACGTCCAGTGTTGGGAAGGTCAGGCATCGCAACCGACACAATTGGACTCTCCTTGTGGATTTGGGATTTCGAAGAACGCACAGTTCTTTGCGGTGCTACTGCTTTTGCCAGCTTGAGTCTTTTCATTTTTCTAGCGAGAGGCTGAGTGCCTCCATCCTCATGTGAAGCTGAACCACTAGCCATGAACATAGGCCAGGGCCTCAGCCGTTCCTTGCCACTCCGTGTGGTAAATGGCATATTGGCAAGTTTACGCTTCTCCTCCGACAATTTTATTTTAGGTTTTGGAGTCCTTTTTTTACTGATATTTGGTGTTTTGGATTTGACATGCTCTGTACTATGACATTGGGCATCGGCCTTGGCAGACGACGTTGCTGGCATTTCATCGTCTCGGCCATGACTAGTGGCAGCAGCTTCAGCACGAGGTGGAAGTGGATCTTGATCTTTCCCTAATTTTGGAACCTCAACATTTTTGTTCTCCATATTTTAATAGGCACAACTAAAAGGCACCTCAGGTAAACAATGGAGATGGATGGATACTAGTATACAATTATGAATGGACTGCCGAGTGCCGACACAGAGGTAGCTACAGCCGTGGACTACCGTACTGTACTGTGTCTGCTGCTAATATAGACTGGATGATAATGAGATGTAGTATGTATGTATAAAGAAGAAAGAAAAAAAAACCACGGGTAGGTGGTATACAATTATGGATGGACTGCCGAGTGCCGACACAGAGGTAGCTACAGCCGTGGACTACCGTACTGTACTGTGTCTGCTGCTAATATAGACTGGATGATAATGAGATGTAGTATGTATAAAGAAGAAAGAGAAAAAAAACCACGGGTAGGTGGTATACAATTATGGATGGACTGCCGAGTGCCGACACAGAGGTAGCTACAGCCGTGGACTACCGTACTGTACTGTGTCTGCTGCTAATATAGACTGGATGATAATGAGATGTAGTATGTATGTATAAAGAAGAAAGAAAAAAAAACCACGGGTAGGTGGTATACAATTATGGATGGACTGCCGAGTGCCGACACAGAGGTAGCTACAGCCGTGGACTACCGTACTGTACTGTGTCTGCTGCTAATATAGACTGGTTGATAATGAGATGTAGTATGTATAAAGAAGAAAGAAAAAAAAACCACGGGTAGGTGGTATACAATTATGGATGGACTGCCAAGTGCCGACACAGAGGTAGCTACAGCCGTGGACTACCGTACTGTACTGTGTCTGCTGCTAATATAGACTGGATGATAATGAGATGTAGTATGTATGTATAAAGAAGAAAGAAAAAAAACCACGGGTAGGTGGTATACAATTATGGACGGACTGCCGAGTGCCGACACAGAGGTAGCTACAGCCGTGGACTACCGTACTGTACTGTGTCTGCTGCTAATATAGACTGGTTGATAATGAGATGTAGTATGTATAAAGAAGAAAGAAAAAAAAAACACGGGTAGGTGGTATACAATTATGGATGGACTGCCGAGTGCCGACACAGAGGTAGCTACAGCCGTGGACTACCGTACTGTACTGTGTCTGCTGCTAATATAGACTGGTTGATAATGAGATGTAGTATGTATGTATAAAGAAGAAAGAAAAAAAAACCACGGGTAGGTGGTATACAATTATGGATGGACTGCCGAGTGCCGACACAGAGGTAGCTACAGCCGTGGACTACCGTACTGTACTGTGTCTGCTGCTAATATAGACTGGATGATAATGAGATGTAGTATGTATAAAGAAGAAAGAAAAAAAAAACCACGGGTAGGTGGTATACAATTATGGATGGACTGCCGAGTGCCGACACAGAGGTAGCTACAGCCGTGAACTACCGTACTGTGTCTGCTGCGACTGGATGATAAATAATGATATAAAAAATATATATATATCACTACTGAAGCCGGACAGGTATATATTATATAATGACGGACCTGCTGGACACTGTCTGTCAGCAGAATGAGTTTTTTATAGAATAAAAAAAAAAACACCACACAAGTCACACGACGAGTGTTTAACTTTTTCAGGCAATCACAATATAGTATACTATACTGGTGGTCAGTGTGGTCAGGTCACTGGTCAGTCACACTGGCAGTGGCACTCCTGCCTGCAGCAAAAGTGTGCACTGTTTAATTTTAATAATATGTATGTACTCCTGGCTCCTGCTATAACCTATAACTGCTCCCCAGTCTCCCCCACAATTAAGCTGTGTGAGCACAGTCAGATATTATACATAGATGATGCAGCACACTGGGCTGAGCACAGATATGGTATGTGACTGAGTCACTGTGTATCGTTTTTTTCAGGCAGAGAACGGATTATATTAAATAAAACTGCACTGGTGGTCACTGGTCAGTGGTCAGTCACTAGTAAACTCTGCACTCTCTAGTACTCCTAAGCTCCAGTAAATCAAGTGTCTCTGTCTCAATCTCACTCTCTCTCTTCTAATCTAAATGGAGAGGACGCCAGCCACGTCCTCTCCCTATCAATCTCAATGCACGTGTGAAAATGGCGGCGACGCGCGGCTCCTTATATAGAATCCGAGTCTCGCGATAGAATCCGAGCCTCGCGAGAATCCGACAGCGTCATGATGACGTTCGGGCGCGCTCGGGTTAACCGAGCAAGGCGGGAAGATCCGAGTCGCTCGGACCCGTGTAAAAAAACATGAAGTTCGGGCGGGTTCGGATTCCGAGGAACCGAACCCGCTCATCTCTAATGTATACGCCCCTGAAATGTTTTTTTATAAATGATTTATTGTGGTGTCGCCCTTTATTCAATGGGGGGGGGGGCAGGTAGGGCATGGGGGAGGGCACCCGCTTCCTACCTTGCTTGATTTGGAGCGGATCCCTCCACTTCGGCCGGCGGTGGTGCCATTTTCCCAGTGACGTCTTTGGAGTTGGCACATGTGCACTTGGGAGCAAAGACTCTGGCACAGTGCCACAGTCTTTGCTTTCAATGTGCGGCGGCCATCTTCCCGACGTTGTCACTGGGAAGATGGAGTTGCTCAGCACCGGCCAGCAGTAAGTATTTTCTGGGGTGGGGGGCAGACCTGGGCCCCCACCGGGCCCCTCCAGCAGCCCAGACCCGGGTAATTAGTACCCGCCCCACCCTCTCGGCACCACTGGTGGCTACTAGTGCACACAAAAATAGTCCATTCAGTGAGCAGTCATGGGTGGCCATGATCATATGGAGAAACTTCACCTCCCGTATGGCTTGTACAAGTTTTGATGGCGGGACAGCTGATTACATATAAGGAAGAACCAATCGGTATCACAGCATACACAGACACTTAGGGGTCTATTTACTAAGCCTTGGATGGAGATAAAGTCGAAGGAGATAAAGTACCAGCCAATCGGCTCCTAACTGCCATGTCACAGGCTGGGTTTGAAAAATGTAATTTAGAAGCTGATTGGCTGGTAATTTATCTTCGTCCACTTTATCTGTCCAAGTCTTAGCGGTCTATTCATGATGGAGTGAAAAGTGTGGAGAAGTGAGCCAGTGAAGAAGTTGCCCATGGCAACCAATCAGCTGCTACGTATCATTTTGTAGAATGCACTTTATAGCTGTTGCCTCAACACTGATTGGTTGCCATGGGCAACTACTCCTCTGGCTCACTTCTCCACTCTTTTCACTGCTTCATGAATAGACACCTAAAAGAGAACATGTCAGACCTTGCACATTTGGCCGAACGGCTGTACATAAGGGAAGACGTTTGTAGCAGTATTTGCATAAACTCACAAACGGGTGATTGCCAGTAGACCATACTTGGCTACTCTCCCGGAAGCTGTGGGAGGCTCCCGTTTTTTGGGGTAGCCCCCCCCGCACCACCGGAAGAGTAGGCAGGCCTCCCGCATCCTGCTCGCATCCTAGTGATGCGGCGGGATGGAGAGATACTCTCCTACGTTTGCGGGTCTGTGGCGTGGAGAAGGGGTTAAAATGACACAAATCACGTCATTTTAGCCCAGTCCTCTCCCCGCGGACCTGCGAATTGCGGCGTTTTCCAGATGTGGGGGAGGGGCTTGATGATGTCACAGCCTGGTCCCACCCCCTGAAGTCTCCTGCAGCTTCTCCTGGAGAGGAGACATTCAAAGTAGATAAGTATGCAGTAGACGCTGCGGCATTCTTCTCACCAGTGTTTCTATGGTGTGGATAAGGCTTAATCAATCTGTGACTCTTCTGCTGCTGTGGCACTACAAGGCTCATCATGCCATGATAGCCACAACTGGGACTTTTAGTGCCACAGTAGCTGGACAGCCAGAGGATGACTAGGACTGGCTGTTGGCACAGCGTGGCAGGCAGCGTGTACAGGCAGGTGCAGAGCATACTGGCGAGTAATACAGAAATGTAAAAAATATTTTTTCATATTTTTTCATATTTTCCAAAAATGAATGTTAATGGGTGGTCAGGACAGATCTGCTCACTCATGATACCATATTTCAGTGGACCATTTTATCCCTATTTTTATGTTATTAAGGGTCATATACTAAAGTGCAAAAGGTCAAAGATGCCTGAATCTGAAAGTGACTGAGGAAGTTTCTCTGGCGGAATTTGGCCTTAAATGTTCTGCCTAGAATTTAAACCAGACCACAGAGCAGAATGATTGGACAGTCTATTCACAGATAGAGATGAGCGAAGTTGTGGTGAAATTTTGCACAAATCAAGATGGCTGCACTGTGGGACTTCCTGTCTAATCAGGCGACTCTACAGTATTAACAGCTGCTGCTCTGAAAATCCTGCCACTCATGGTTCCCGCGCATGTGCAGTGCAGTCCAAAAACACACACACACATTGGAGTCCGCACACTGGTGTGCAATCAACCTTACATTGGGGGTCATTCTGAGTTGATCGTAGCTGTGCTAAATTTAGCACAGCTACGATCATCTTCCCTGACATGCGGGGGGACGTCCAGCACAGGGCTAGTCCGCCCCGCATGTCAGTCTGCTTCCACCCCCCCCCCTCCCCCGCAAAAATACAAAAGCATCGCACAGCAGCGATGTCTTTTTATTTGAGGAGTAACTCCCAGCCAGCGCATCTCTTGCAGCTGGCCGGGAGTTCATTGTCGCTGCTGCTGGCCACAGGAGGGGGACAAATACACAGGGCCGGCGACAGGGAGGGTCAAAGGGGACACCTGTACTGGGCCCCAAAGATCAGAGGGGCCCCAAGTATATGCAACTTAGTGTCCAGCAGGAATGTGAGCAGGGAATCATCATGGAGTTATTGAGGAGCGACAGACCGTGGTGTGTGTGGGAGAGGAAGGAGAGATATATATATCTGTATTCTGTAGATAAATAAATATATATATTTATTTAATAGCAGATTATTATATAGCGCAGCAAATTCCGTTGCTCTGAGGGGGCCCCAGAGACATCACTGTACCGAGCCCCAAGATATCTGTTGCCAGCCCTGCAAATACACACAGAGGGGGTCACACACACACACACACACACACACACACACACACACACACACACACACACTGGGGTCCACAACTGAATACCAAAACCCTGCGGCTGCAGGAAAACCCCACGCCCTCAGTGTTTTTTTAATTTCCCGCCCGCAATTCCCCCACCCCCACCCCCCCAAATCTCTGTGATGATTGGCGGTACGGAATGTTAACTGTAAGGGTGAAAACTAGAGATGAGCGCCTGAAATTTTTCGGGTTTTGTGTTTTGGTTTTGGGTTCGGTTCCGCGGCCGTGTTTTGGGTTCGAACGCGTTTTGGCAAAACCTCACCGAATTATTTTTGTCGGATTCGGGTGTGTTTTGGATTCGGGTGTTTTTTTCAAAAAACACTAAAAAACAGCTTAAATCATAGAATTTGGGGGTCATTTTGATCCCAAAGTATTATTAACCTCAAAAACCATAATTTACACTCATTTTCAGTCTATTCTGAATACCTCACACCTCACAATATTATTTTTAGTCCTAAAATTTGCACAGAGGTCGCTGAATGACTAAGCTAAGCGACCCTAGTGGCCGACACAAACACCTGGCCCATCTAGGAGTGGCACTGCAGTGTCACGCAGGATGGCCCTTCCAAAAAACACTCCCCAAACAGCACATGACGCAAAGAAGAAAAAAAGAGGCGCAATGAGGTAGCTGTGTGAGTAAGCTAAGCGACCCTAGTGGCCGACACAAACACCTGGCCCATCTTGGAGTGGCACTGCAGTGTCACGCAGGATGGCCCTTCCAAAAAACACTCCCCAAACAGCAGATGACGCAAAGAAGAAAAAAAGAGGCGCAATGAGGTAGCTGTGTGAGTAAGATAAGCGACCCTAGTGGCCGACACAAACACCTGGCCCATCTAGGAGTGGCACTGCAGTGTCACGCAGGATGGCCCTTCCAAAAAACCCTCCCCAAACAGCACATGACGCAAAGAAAAAAAGAGGCGCAATGAGGTAGCTGACTGTGTGAGTAAGATTAGCGACCCTAGTGGCCGACACAAACACCGGGCCCATCTAGGAGTGGCACTGCAGTATGTATGTATAAAGAAAGAAAAAAAAACCACGGTTAGGTGGTATATACAATTATGGACGGGCTGCCGAGTGCCGACACAGAGGTAGCCACAGCCGTGAACTACCGCACTGTACTGTGTCTGCTGCTAATATATAGACTGGTTGATAAAGAGATAGTATACTCGTAACTAGTATGTATGTATAAAGAATGAAAAAAAAACCACGGTTAGGTCACTGGTATATACAATTATGGACGGGCTGCCGAGTGCCGACACAGAGGTAGCCACAGCCGTGAACTACCGCACTGTACACTGGTTGATAAAGAGATAGTAGTATACTCGTAACAACTAGTATGACGACGGTATAAAGAATGAAAAAAAAACCACGGTTAGGTGGTATATAATACAATTATGGTTGGACGGACTGCCTGCCGAGTGCCGACACAGAGGTAGCCACAGCCGTGAACTACCGCACTGTACACTGGTTGATAAAGAGATAGTAGTATACTCGTAACAACTAGTATGACGACGGTATAAAGAATGAAAAAAAAACCACGGTTAGGTGGTATATAATACAATTATGGTTGGACGGACTGCCTGCCGAGTGCCGACACAGAGGTAGCCACAGCCGTGAACTACCGCACTGTACACTGGTTGATAAAGAGATAGTAGTATACTCGTAACAACTAGTATGACGACGGTATAAAGAACGAAAAAAAAACCACGGTTAGGTGGTATATATTATAATACAATTATGGATGGACGGACTGCCTGCCGAGTTCCGACACAGAGGTAGCCACAGCCGTGAACTACCGCACTGTACACTGGTTGATAAAGAGATAGTAGTATACTCGTAACAACTAGTATGACGACGGTATAAAGAACGAAAAAAAAAACACGGTTAGGTGGTATATATTATAATACAATTATGGATGGACGGACTGCCTGCCGAGTTCCGACACAGAGGTAGCCACAGCCGTGAACTACCGCACTGTACACTGGTTGATAAAGAGATAGTAGTATACTCGTAACAACTAGTATGACTGACTATGACGGTATAAAGAATGAAAAAAAAACCACGGTTAGGTGGTATATATTATAATAATACAATTATGGATGGACGGACTGCCTGCCGAGTTCCGACACAGAGGTAGCCACAGCCGTGAACTACCGCACTGTACACTGGTTGATAAAGAGATAGTAGTATACTCGTAACAACTAGTATGACTGACTATGACGGTATAAAGAATGAAAAAAAAACCACGGTTAGGTGGTATATATTATAATACAATTATGGATGGACGGACTGCCTGCCGACTGCCGACACAGA
Organism: Pseudophryne corroboree; assembly: GCF_028390025.1. Lineage (NCBI taxonomy): Eukaryota > Metazoa > Chordata > Amphibia > Anura > Myobatrachidae > Pseudophryne > Pseudophryne corroboree. The sequence continues at coordinate 166,974,935 of NC_086455.1, read as the reverse complement.
GGTAGCCACAGCCGTGAACTACCGCACTGTACACTGGTTGATAAAGAGATAGTAGTATACTCGTAACAACTAGTATGACACTATGACGGTATAAAGAATGAAAAAAAAACCACGGTTAGGTGGTATATATTATAATACAATTATGGATGGACGGACTGCCTGCCGACTGCCGACACAGAGGTAGCCACAGCCGTGAACTACCGCACTGTACACTGGTTGATAAAGAGATAGTAGTATACTCGTAACAATTAGGATGACACTATGACGGTATAAAGAATGAAAAAAAAACCACGGTTAGGTGGTAGGTATATAATAATAAATAATACAATTCTGGTCGGACGGACTGCCTGCCGTGTGCCGACACAGAGGTAGCCACAGCCGTGAACTACCGCACTGTACACTGGTTGATAAAGAGATAGTAGTATACTCGTAACAATTAGGATGACACTATGACGGTATAAAGAATGGAAAAAAAACCACGGTTAGGTGGTAGGTATATAATAATAAATAATACAATTCTGGTCGGACGGACTGCCTGCCGTGTGCCGACACAGAGGTAGCCACAGCCGTGAACTACCGCACTGTACTGTGTCTGCTGCTAATATAGACTGGTTGATATTTAAAGAGATATTAGTAGTATACAACAATACTATACTGGTGGTCAGGCACTGGTCACCACTCCTGCAGCAAAAGTGTGCACTGTTAATTAATATAATTGTACTCCTGGCTCCTGCTAACAACCTGCAGTGCTCCCCAGTCTCCCCCACAATTAATTATAAGCTTTTAATTTATACATTGATGACTGTGCAGCACACTGGGCTGAGCTGAGTGCACACAGACTGAGTCACACTGTGTGACTGACTGTGCTGTGTATCGTTTTTTTTTTCAGGCAGAGAACGGATATAGCAGAGAGAAGTGAACGGATATATTATATTAAATAAAAGTTAACTAGCAACTGCACTGGTCACTGACTGTGGTAAACTAACTCTGTCTGCGACTCTGCACAATCTCTCTCTATCTAATCTATCTATCTCTATTCTAATGGAGAGGACGCCAGACACGTCCTCTCCCTATCAATCTCAATGCACGAGTGAAAATGGCGGCGACGCGCGGCTCCTTATATAGAATCCGAGTCTCGCGATAGAATCCGAGCCTCGCGAGAATCCGACAGCGTCATGATGACGTTCGGGCGCGCTCGGGTTAACCGAGCAAGGCGGGAAGATCCGAGTCGCTCGGACCCGTGGAAAAAAAAGTGAAGTTCGTGCGGGTTCGGATTCAAAGAAACCGAACCCGCTCATCTCTAGTGAAAACGCTGCCATTAATGGATAGGCAACTGCATCAGGGCGGGTCCGTTGTGTCCTGTTACATACAAGATGATTGATGCGGATGTAAACGTAACACGACCATAGATACTTTTGCTCCTGTGGAGAAGAAATTAGTCCATTCAGCCCTATCTAGAGATGTACGTGCCCCTATGTCATACTTGCCTACTTTTCTGCTGCTCCGTCACATAGGAGGGGGCCGTGGAGGAGGCGGTACGTGGGCGTAGTGACGCTGCGTCATCGTAGCCCCGCCCACCACTTTTCAATGCCCTATTACCAGCATTGTGAAGTGGGGGGCAGGGCTCCGATGACGCGATTCAGCATGAATCGCGTCATCGCCCCGTCTGCTTTTCCTCTGTGATGGGATGCGCAAGGAGCAGGAGCCGGTGCGCGTGGGGGTGCGTCGGGGGTGAAGTGGGATGCAGGAGACTTGCCCACTTCCCCAGGGGGGCGGGAGTGACACCCAATTTTCGGGAGATTCCCGGCCTTTCCGGGAGAGTAGGCAAGTATGCCCTACGTGTACGCTTGGCTATCTGCTCATCGCTAGTGAGTGTGTATTTGGTGCACACGATGCACCTGGGAAACAGGCGTATTTACGCTGATGTCCACCATTGCGCAGCCCGCAGCTGCTCTGACACACCCCATCTAAACTTTGCCAATGTCAGAACACCCTGTTCCGCTTGTGTGCTATGTTATGCGTAGTGCAAAAAACACACAAGTTATGCTCTGCATCAGTCCCCCTATGTGGTCACCTGAGGTAGAGGTGACAGAGTCATGTACTTAGTAAATAGCTGCTATTTGCACATTATGTTTAGTACTGTAGTTGCCCCAGGGGGGACAAGAGTACAGGAAGGTAAGCAGGTAGGTACTGTATATGATCACAAACAGGTGCGTCCGTAAGTAAGTACACAATGTGTTTTTTCTCTATAGCATTGTGACTGCTTACTCCATACAGACCCATCCCCCCCCCATTTCCCCCCGGCCGGCTGTACAGCCCGTCCCCCCAATTAAACTTATCTGTCACCAAAACCCTTTTTCCCGCAATTCCCAGACCCACTCCTGCGTTGAACAACCATAAAGAGATATACAGTGAGACAGAAACATCATAATTAAGGGATTATTTTAGGATAGGCCTTTTTTTTATTTTCATTTGAAGGCATAAAACACCCCATGGCCTTTAAAACATGAGACACATCCCTGCAAGCCAGGCTTTCAGTGACTCTCTCCAAACATGCCTAAAATATTGCCGCGGAAAGTCAGAACTCGTCTTTAAAAGTCAGCACAGAAGCTTTTCAATTTATTCAGTCTAATGAGGTAGTCTAAATTTTGAGAATGCTAATTTCGTGCAGCCAGTTCTGTGGTGGGGGAAACAAAACAAGGATGTCACTGCATGTGAACAAAGTGAATTGCTTATATGACTGACAGTAGAGATTTCTTTCAACATCAGTAAAGAGGACTGAAATGACAGGTAAGGGGACAGATGCCGAATTGTGCAGCGCTCTTGCAGTTTGTGTACGGTAACTAAGGGACATGCTGACTTGATATACCAACTTAATAAGCTCAGCAGGGGCTAACTGAGAAGATATATGAATCCGTACAGCAGTAATCAGTCACCTATATGGTAACTGCGCCAAAGCAAGGAGGTAAAAAACAAAAAAGGAAAATAAAGTATGGCGCGGGATGCGATATACCTACATGCATAATTAAATATGTTATTATTCCGTAAAGTGAATTTTATTTCAGATTTTTGGGATATCTGTTTGGAAATGGACAAATCATTATTAAACTTTATTTACATAGATCAACCAGGTAGCACAGTGGTGTGCAAAGAATATTAATTACTCACGTCGGTCGCGGTCTTAGTGGAGGTTATATTCTAAGGGTGGGATGTGTCAAGGGAGAGATAAAGTGGATAGAGATAAAGTAGCAGCCAATCAGCTCCTAGCTGCCATGTCGCAGGCAGTGTTTGAAAACTGACAGTTAGGAGCTGATTGGCTGGTAGTTTATCACTCTCCATTTTATCACTTTCCAAGTGATGATGCCTCTGGCCCCCTGTCATTTTTCAAACTATATAGTTAGGAGCTGATTGGCTGGTACTTTATCTGTCTCCACTTTATCTCTCTCCAAAGTTTGATACATCTTCCCCTAAATTCCTTACTGCATACTATGGCGCATTTTAGTCAGCAGCTTACTTATCAGTAATTTTATAGGGGGTGTAAGAGGAATCCGGAACACCCAGAAGGAAACTCCACGCAAAATTGGGAGAACATACAAACTCCATAATGTTAGGGTCCTGGCAGGGATCAGGTCTATGAACTCAGTTCGGTGGAGATATTTGGGGAGATCATGCATGTCACATCTTACTCAAGAAAATATATCACAACGCACTATTCACACTCTAAGACACAATGGGCGGGATTCAAATATTTTATCGCCCCCGATCTCCCGTCTAAAGTGACGGGAGATCGCGGGGCGATATTCTAATGACCCCCGTTTTCGCGCTGATCATGCGCATAAGAGCTGGGTTTAGCCGCGTAAAGCAGCTAAACCCGACTAAAAACATGGGCGCGATCGTGAAAAATCCCGTTTGGGCGTCCAAACGGGTCACTCTTCACGCATTTCAGCTCGCCACCCCTGGGGGTGGCGAGCTGCAATGCTGATATCGCGACCATCGGCAGTAACATCTGAATACTGCCGGCGGGCGCGATGGGGGCAGAAAATATTTGAATCCCGCCCTTTATGTAATGTTAATAATCACATTTATTACCTGTTATTTATATAGCGCACACATATACCGCAGACATGCACATACACACTAGGGTTAATTTGTGAGGAGCCAATTAACCTACCAGTATATTTTTGGATTGCGAGAGGAAACCCACGCAAGCACGGCGAGAACATACAAACTCCACACAGTTAGGGCCATGGTGGGAATCAAACCCATGACCTCAGTGCTGTGGGGCAGTAATGCTAACCATTACACTGTCTGTGCTGCCCTATTTTTGAATACTTAGGGGTAAATTTACTAAGATGGGAGTTCTATTTAAGATGGGATGTTGCCCATAGCAACCAATCAGATTTTACTTCTCATTTATCTAGCACCTTCTAGAAGATAATACCTGGAATTTGATTGGTTGCTATGGGCAACATCCCATCTTAAATAGAACTCCCATCTTAGTAAATCTACCCCTTACTGCCAATAATACATTAGCTGTACAGGACATGTGCTGCCTGCTGTATTTGACACTTTCATGGCCCAGTGTAAATGTCCGGTGGTTGAGGGGTTTGTGAATGTGATGGATAACTACAGTGGCAGGAACCCTGATTGCCAGATTAAGAATAAGGCAGTATGGGACTACAGCCCCAGGCCTCCACATCACAATAGGCCCGTCACCATGACAGAATGACGATGACCGCCCACCAGCTGGCTACAAGGTCGGCCATCAACCATAAGTATTAAAATTGTATTTCTACTTTCCCCACAAAATGTTTTTCCACTTTTACGTATTTAGGGAGACATTGGGGCAGATAGTGTAAGGGGTGCACATGCCCACGTGGCACAGGCCACACCCACACATCACTGGCCACACCTCCACCGTGTCATTCATACCACAGTAGGTCGTATTAGGCAGAAACAGAAATCCCTTCTTGTGGAAGTGGTTCCATAGTTCTGCAGACCAGAAAACATGCATTGAGAGTAGGGGGCGGTGTTGGAAAATAGGGGTCTTAGCTGAATCCTGCATCAGGGTCTAATGGTCTACAAGTACACCATGGTGAAACTCAACTTTCATGTATAGTAGCGGAGCATAAGAAAGGCCAGAGGACATCTCTACATGGTGACCAAGGCACTCCTCTGGATGGTCTGGAAATCCAGAGACTGCCTAATCTTAGGCAGGTGGTGTTCAGGAAATCGCACGACAAGGGAACTGAGGAAGATAAAGGGCCATGAGTGGGCTCTGAGTAATATAGAGGGGCACGCCTACTGCGGCTATAGCCACGCCTCCTGCTTACACCCCCTCAACGGGAATCTGATAACACATACGTCCCAAACACTCCGATTTTGTCAGTGCAGTCTTGGAGAATGTTGGAAGGATTGTGTAATAGCAAAAACATAAACAGTGTTGATGATGATGACGACATGACATCACAGGTCTGTCTATGATAATGTAAACACTGCACATAGTAATATATACAGTATTGTGAGCGTTCCGCTATTACTGCATCCCCTGTCCGGCTGTACAAAGGAAATACATTTTACCATTTGTAGAAGCACATGCTTGGAATGGCCTGCAATCGTGTCCCTTCCAGAACGCGAGCAATAAATCTGCCTTCAGGTGCGAGTCTGAATTGCTGGAAAAATAGATTTACTTGGATTAAAGCCTCATTGAATCCAGAGTCCAAACAGTCTGTTCTTTCCAGAATGATGCGATGCACACCGACGCACAGGGCATTCAGTGACTGCCTAGTTGTAATGTCTGCTATATATCTGCATTTAGCACTTCCTAACATACTGTACACCAAATCCCCTGCACTTTCACATGGCAGTTCCTTTTGTAGTGTATTACCTGCTAAGCTCCAGCGCCTGCCCTCCGGCCCCTCAAACACTGCCTGCAACATCACACAATAGCATGTGTCTCTCCGCTCTTACATACTGTGTCTTGTACCAGTTTATTTTATTTTTTTCCAGATTTATGTTTATTTATATACATTTTACATATATGTATATTCATGGGTACATTTGTAAGATCTGATTGGTGTATCTGCAGCGAGATTCCAAGCACAAGACGACATGCAACAACAGCATTAAATCAGCGTTAGAAGCCGGAAAACAGTAATAACGCCGCGTTCAGGCAATAGATGGTGTGAAACAGCAAGCTGAAATGGACTTCTCGGACAGACAAGTCATAATAAAGTCTGCTATTTGCCGCAAGTTTATTGGTAGTTTTAAATCTTCTACTTCGACGGCGGCGTAGAGAGTAAAGAATCCATTCAGACAAGAGTTCAGATGGATAATAGTAAATTATGTATGTCTAAGGCGTATAAAAAAAAACGCCAGCTTCTTGCAGAGATTAAAAATAAACCTGTTTTTTTTTTTTCCCTTCCGATTTTGTTTGAAGGTCGGAGGCAGCAGGGACTGCGCGTTTGGGCGAGGGAGAGTCTATGACAGCTGAAGAATTACAAGACAGTTACAAAAAGTGTCTTTTCTGCATGGAAATTATCATTTACTTTCATGATCGGTATATAGGGCTGAGGGTAAAGAAGGCTTCAACGGAAAAGTATATTTATCTTATTGTTTACTGGTGCAGTACGGTGTGAGGAATATACCGTCATTCATATGGGTCAGTAAGGCACAAGGGCCTGTTTTGAGGTGTTGTTTTATACCTGGTGCCTGCTTGCATTAAAGACCAAGGCCCTCATTCCGAGTTGTTCACTCGCTAGCAGATTTTAGCAGCATTGCACACGCTAAGCCGCCGCCTACTGGGAGTGAATCTTAGCTTAGCAGAATTGCGAACAAAAGATTAGCAGAATCTTAGCAGTTTCTGAGTAGCTCGAGACTTACTCCTACACTGCGATCAGTTCAGTCAGTTTAGTTCCTGGTTTGACGTCACAAACACACCCAGCGTTCTAGAGATGAGCGCCTGAAATTTTTCGGGTTTTGTGTTTTGGTTTTGGGTTCGGTTCCGCGGCCGTGTTTTGGGTTCGAACGCGTTTTGGCAAAACCTCACCGAATTATTTTTGTCGGATTCGGGTGTGTTTTGGATTCGGGTGTTTTTTTCAAAAAACCCTAAAAAACAGCTTAAATCATAGAATTTGGGGGTAATTTTGATCCCAAAGTATTATTAACCTCAAAAAACATAATTTACACTCATTTTCAGCCTATTCTGAACACATCACACCTCACAATATTATTTTTAGTCCTAAAATTTGCACCGAGGTCGCTGTGTGAGTAAGATAAGCGACCCTAGTGGCCGACACAAACACCGGGCCCATCTAGGAGTGGCACTGCAGTGTCACGCAGGCTGTCCCTTCCAAAAAACCCTCCCCAAACAGCACATGACGCAAAGAAAAAAAGAGGCGCAATGAGGTAGCTGTGTGAGTAAGATTAGCGACCCTAGTGGCCGACACAAACACCGGGCCCATCTAGGAGTGGCACTGCAGTGTCACGCAGGATGGCCCTTCCAAAAAACCCTCCCCAAACAGCACATGACGCAAAGAAAAAAAGAGGTGCAATGAGGCGCAATAAAAAAACCACGGTTAGGTGGTATATATTATAATAATAATACAATTATGGATGGACGGACTGCCTGCCGAGTTCCGACACAGAGGTAGCCACAGCCGTGAACTACCGCACTGTACACTGGTTGATAAAGAGATAGTAGTATACTCGTAACAACTAGTATGACACTATGACGGTATAAAGAAAGAAAAAAAAATACCACGGTTAGGTGGTATATATTATAATAATAATACAATTATGGATGGACGGACTGCCTGCCGACTGCCGACACAGAGGTAGCCACAGCCGTGAACTACCGCACTGTACACTGGTTGATAAAGAGATAGTAGTATACTCGTAACAACTAGTATGACACTATGACGACGGTATAAAGAATGAAAAAAAAACCACGGTTAGGTGGTATATATTATAATAATAATACAATTATGGATGGACGGACTGCCTGCCGACTGCCGACACAGAGGTAGCCACAGCCGTGAACTACCGCACTGTACACTGGTTGATAAAGAGATAGTAGTATACTCGTAACAACTAGTATGACACTATGACGACGGTATAAAGAATGAAAAAAAAACCACGGTTAGGTGGTATATATTATAATAATAATACAATTATGGATGGACGGACTGCCTGCCGACTGCCGACACAGAGGTAGCCACAGCCGTGAACTACCGCACTGTACACTGGTTGATAAAGAGATAGTAGTATACTCGTAACAACTAGTATGACACTATGACGACGGTATAAAGAATGAAAAAAAAACCACGGTTAGGTGGTATATATTATAATAATAATACAATTATGGATGGACGGACTGCCTGCCGACTGCCGACACAGAGGTAGCCACAGCCGTGAACTACCGCACTGTACACTGGTTGATAAAGAGATAGTAGTATACTCGTAACAACTAGTATGACACTATGACGACGGTATAAAGAATGCAAAAAAAACCACAGTTAGGTGGTATATATTATAATAATAATACAATTATGGATGGACGGACTGCCTGCCGACTGCCGACACAGAGGTAGCCACAGCCGTGAACTACCGCACTGTGCACTGGTTGATAAAGAGATAGTAGTATACTCGTAACAACTAGTATGACACTATGACGGTATAAAGAATGAAAAAAAAACCACGGTTAGGTGGTATATATTATAATAATAATACAATTATGGATGGACGGACTGCCTGCCGACTGCCGACACAGAGGTAGCCACAGCCGTGAACTACCGCACTGTACACTGGTTGATAAAGAGATAGTAGTATACTCGTAACAATTAGGATGACACTATGACGGTATAAAGAATGAAAAAAAAACCACGGTTAGGTGGTAGGTATATAATAATAAATAATACAATTCTGGTCGGACGGACTGCCTGCCGTGTGCCGACACAGAGGTAGCCACAGCCGTGAACTACCGCACTGTACACTGGTTGATAAAGAGATAGTAGTATACTCGTAACAATTAGGATGACACTATGACGGTATAAAGAATGAAAAAAAAACCACGGTTAGGTGGTAGGTATATAATAATAAATAATACAATTCTGGTCGGACGGACTGCCTGCCGTGTGCCGACACAGAGGTAGCCACAGCCGTGAACTACCGCACTGTACACTGGTTGATAAAGAGATAGTAGTATACTCGTAACAATTAGGATGACACTATGACGGTATAAAGAATGAAAAAAAAACCACGGTTAGGTGGTAGGTATATAATAATAAATAATACAATTCTGGTCGGACGGACTGCCTGCCGTGTGCCGACACAGAGGTAGCCACAGCCGTGAACTACCGCACTGTACTGTGTCTGCTGCTAATATAGACTGGTTGATATTTAAAGAGATATTAGTAGTATACAACAATACTATACTGGTGGTCAGGCACTGGTCACCACTCCTGCAGCAAAAGTGTGCACTGTTAATTAATATAATTGTACTCCTGGCTCCTGCTAACAACCTGCAGTGCTCCCCAGTCTCCCCCACAATTAATTATAAGCTTTTAATTTATACATTGATGACTGTGCAGCACACTGGGCTGAGCTGAGTGCACACAGACTGAGTCACACTGTGTGACTGACTGTGCTGTGTATCGTTTTTTTTTTCAGGCAGAGAACGGATATAGCAGAGAGAAGTGAACGGATATATTATATTAAATAAAAGTTAACTAGCAACTGCACTGGTCACTGACTGTGGTAAACTAACTCTGTCTGCGACTCTGCACAATCTCTCTCTATCTAATCTATCTATCTCTATTCTAATGGAGAGGACGCCAGACACGTCCTCTCCCTATCAATCTCAATGCACGAGTGAAAATGGCGGCGACGCGCGGCTCCTTATATAGAATCCGAGTCTCGCGATAGAATCCGAGCCTCGCGAGAATCCGACAGCGTCATGATGACGTTCGGGCGCGCTCGGGTTAACCGAGCAAGGCGGGAAGATCCGAGTCGCTCGGACCCGTGGAAAAAAAAGTGAAGTTCGTGCGGGTTCGGATTCAAAGAAACCGAACCCGCTCATCTCTACAGCGTTCGCCCAGACACTCCCCCGTTTCTCCAGCCACTCCCGCGTTTTTCCCAGAAACGGCTGCGTTTTTTCGCACACACCCATAAAACGGCCAGCTTCCGCCCAGAAACACCCACTTCCTGTCAATCACACTCCGATCATCAGAACGAAGACATTTCTTTGTTAAGCCGTGAGTAAAATACCAAACTTCTTAGCAAACTTACTTGGCGCAGGCCATACTTGCCGACATTCTGGCTGCTCTCTGCGGGAGAGAGCAGCCAGGTCGGCTCAGCTAGGGGGCAGGGGAGGTGGGGAGGAGGTGGGACGGGGGTGGAGCAGGGGTGGGATGGGGGCGGAGTTTCGGCGGGACATCCTTTAAGCCACGTCCCCACTCTGTAATGCCGCGATCCCCGACATTACACTGCAGGGGGCGTGGCTATGATGACGCGATTCAGCAAGAATCGCGTCATCAACTGCCCGGACCGCCCACTTTACACACTAAGTGGGCGGACGGGCAGGGGGACCCCAGATTCCGGGAGACTTGCCTGCGCTTCCGGGGGGCGGGAGGGTCACCCGATTTTCGGGAGCCTCCCGGCCATTCCGGGAGAGTAGGCAAGTATGGCGCAGGCGCAGTGAGAACATTGCGCATGCGCAGTTTGCGGAAAATCGCTGCGATAAGAAGAAAAATAACGAGCGAACAACTCGGAATGAGGGCCCAAGGACGAGAGGCCTAGAAAATTGGGATCAGAAATAGGGAGCTGGCAAGAAGCCGCACCGAGAGCAGCATTTTAAAAATAGGGGAGGTCCCCGGTCGGTGTGGATCATTAGATCGACAGTGTCTAGGTCAACAATGTTTATGTCGACCACTATAGGTCGACAGGGTTGGAAGGTCGACAGGGTTTCTAGGTCAACATGTGCTAGGTCGACAGGTCAAAAGGTCGACATGAGGGTTTTGGGTTTTTTTTGGTGTCGTTTTCTTCGTAGAGTGACCGGGAATCCAAATTAGTGCGCCGTGTCCCCTCGCGCTTCGCTTGGCACAGATTACCGTTCCAATCATAGTCCACGTGGATCGTTAAGTATGAAAAAGTAAAAAAAATGAAAAAAAAATCTGAAAAATTCATGTTGACCTTTGGACCTGTCGACCTAGCACATGTCGACCTAGAAACCCTGTGGAACTTCCAACCCTGCCGACCTAGCACATGTCGACCTAGAAACCCTGTTGAACTTCCAACCCTGTCGACCTAGTGACTGTCAACCTATAGTAGTCGACCTAAACATTTTCGACCTAGACACTGTCGATCTTCAGACCGGAACCCCCCGGTCACCCTCTATCCAGAATATGGAGTTAATCAGTGCTTAAAGTGGTCCTAGAGAGGTGGTGGAACTCACCCCCTCCCTCACGCCTGTGCAATAGAGGGATTGTGAGCACCGCAAAAAAGGGCGTGGTCTCAAAAATAAAGGGAAGTGGTCACCCAATAGTATCCCCAATTCAAATTACGCCGCACAGTAGCACAATCTTATTCACATTACACAACATAGTAGCGTCCCTTATTCATAGTATGACACACATTAGTGTCCCTTATACACAAAGCCCACAGTAGTAGCACCCCTAATACACATAATGCCCACAGTAGCAGCACCCCTCATACACATAATGCCCACAGTAGTAGCACCCCTCATACACATAATGCCCACAGTAGTAGCACCCCTCATACACATAATGCCCACAGTAGTAGCACCCCTCATACACATAATGCCCACAGTAGTAGCACCCCTCATACACATAATGCCCACAGTAGTAGTGCCCCTTATGCAATGTCCACTGTAGTGGTAGTGCCCACAGTTGTAGTACCCCTTATATAGAGCCTATAGTATTTCCCAATTGTAGTCCACGTTATCGTAAAGTATGAAAAAGTTTAAACAATGTAAAAAAAACCTCATGTCCGCCTTTTCCACATCAACCTTGTTCATGTCGACCTAATAGCAGTGTCGACTTATTTCCTGTGTCGACCCACTCAATGTTGACCAATAGGTGTCAACCTAATGTGTGTCTATCTAGACGGTATCGACCTGGAGTCCGGATACCCCGGAATTCCACCCTGGAGATATCACCTGCAACTTCCCGAGTAGACCCCCTCAACCAGCAACTTTCTGATGCAGACCACCTGAGACCACCTAAGCTGACTGGGGAACGTGAGAGTTACCAGTGGTGTGCGTTGGTGTAATTCCACGTTAGGTTAATTATAACAAGCTCTCTTTAATTAAATGAAAAAGAACAATGGTGTTTGTGTTGGGAACCCTGTTACATCTGCACGTTTCCAGAAGAAAGAATTATTAAAATACTGTTCTGTACTTTAAAAACAAGAGGTAAAATGTTTCAGCTGTACAGTGGTGTTAAGGCAGATCCATTCATGTCCACCTTACATTGTGCCAAACCAGCATTCCACAGGAAGTATTTAATCATCGTTTGAGCGCAGAGGTAAAGCCAGCATCTTCTAGAGCCTCCTGGTGATTTATACCGCTATTTTCCTCAATTTACCACCCGTGGTCTACTTTGGAGGTAAAGTAGAAGTAAGTAAGTGAATTCAGACAAAGTGCTTAATCTAACCAACTTTCTTTTCATTACACACTTTTGTTACACACACAAAAAGAAAAAAGAAAAAAAAAAACGACAACCAAAATACAAAGAATCTTCATATTATTACAAATGGAACCTTATCTGGACAGGTGTGGAACCTATTCATGAAACCAGTAATTAAATATCAGAAGACACCACTGATGTAATATATGATTACATTTATCAACTGTTAATTAATATTGTAATGCTGGAGGATTTCCAGCTGGCTCCGCTCCTCTCTGAATTTGTTTTCAACTAGCAAAAGAATCACAAACTTTAACATATCTGAAGCTAGATACTTCTGAAATAATTAACACAATTTTTTTTCTAATTATTATTATTATTTTTAAAACAAGACTTATTTGTCATTCAGTGCCAGCTTCTCCTTCTATCTGAAACATTCAAATAAAGTAAACTAGTGTGTGTCTGTGTGCTGCGCCAAATACCCCCACCCCCCGAGTGAGCCAGGCCCCATATGACTCAGCTGCGTCTATCGTTTTTCTCGCTCAAAAGTCTGAAACTGTGTAACAAAGACCCCGATGCAGCAGCCGCAGCTTTTCTGCACACCGAGTGCCGTTGTGCTCCATCTGTGGCTTTGTATAAATTGTGATAGAAGCATTGGTAAAATGATAAATGGAGGATATGTTTGTCACAGGTTTCTGGCCTATGTATTTTAAACCCCCAGGAGATGTCTATTTAGCTAAACAGACTTGATTAGAGTTTGGGCTTTTAGTAAAAGCCGGAAATGAGTCCTGGGGGTGTGGATGTGAGAGAGATGGGAGGGCTCCATCCACGAGGCCCGTTTTGGGTCTTTAGGCCTTCAGCCTGAGAGCGGCTAATTAGTGCCTGCACCGGTAGAAGGCTGATATAAACTGTGTCAGGGCTTGGCTCAGGGTCTCGCTACCTGGGGAAACAGGTAGCAGGCCTGTTATGAGACACTGATTTACTGACTGTAAGTACTGTGCATATGCCTGTGTTTATGGTAGGGGCATTAGGTCTTACCACTCTGAGAGCAGGAATCTATTATGTTTAGTTAGTGCCCAGATGAGCTAGGATTTATTTTTATGTTTTGTTTTTATACTGCACAATAAGACTAGCCACTGCTTGATTGCACGAAAACCCTGGACTGGTGTGCTGTTTTCCTAGCTGCTGTGTGTTTGGAGGTGCCCATCTACCCCAGGAAAGGGCACCTCTATCCTGATCTCCTCAGAGCGTGTAAAACCAATTCCTGTGCCATCAAGGTTACAGCCTGGTGTCTCAAGTACTCTGCGAGAGGCTTTTATTGCTATACCACTGATAGGCCCTACACACTGGGTGATATTCCTGAAATATATGAACGATCTCGTTCATTAATAAATGAGATACCATTCATATCTTTCAGTGTGGAGGCCCCAGCGATGAACAATGCGCGGCCCCGCGCTCGTTCATCATTGGTGCCCCGTCGCTTGTGCATGCAGGCCAATATGGACGATCTCATCCATATTTGCCTGCACTGCTATGGAGCCGGGTGACGGGGAAAGTGAAGAAAGTTCACTCCCCCCGTCACTGCCCCTCCGCCGCCGGGTCGCCAGTCGGCCGTATCCGCCGTCGGGCAGCTCGGCGGCGGATCGCATAGTGTGTAGGGCCCTAAAGATGCAAAATTTTTAAAAAGATTCAGATTAAGATACTATTTCTTTATTTTTTATTTGTCAAGGTGTATATGAATTTCATGTTGAGTATATGCAATTGCGGTCGAATTGCCGCAAATGTCGAAAAACGGGGCATTTTCGACACAAAAAAATGATTCGACAATGCAATACAGTACTTTTCGTCAAAAAAAAAGGCCGTTTCAAATTCGACTTTTTGCAATTCGACAGTAGTCAAATTTGACATGTCTGCAATGGTAAAAATGCGGCTTTTCGACAAAAGTATATTCAATTGAAGAATGTCGATTCGACAACAGTGCTTTTTGACAGTCATTTAGTCAATTTCAGTCCGCCTCATTTTGCTCTCGGGAGCTAATAAATTTTTTTAAAAACATGTATTTTTTGTATTTTTTTTTATTGCTAATAGCATATCTATTTATATTATAAGGGATTATGTACTTGGTTTGTCTATTAGGAGCCACAAGTATTATTTATATATTTTTGTAAAAGAATATTTTTTTTTTTTACTGGCTAAAATAATATGGAGAGATCAGAGCATGTTTTTCAGTGGGAATGGGTTAAAAATCCTGAAAAAAAATGCATGGGGTCCCCCCTCCTAAGCATAACCAGCCTTGGGCTCTTTGAGCCGGTCCTGGTTGTAAAAATACGGGGGGGGGGGGGGGGGAAATGACAGGGGATCCCCCGTATTTTCACAACCAGCACCGGGCTCTGCGTCCGGTCCTGGTGCAAAAAATACGGGGGACAAAAGACGTAGGGGTCCCCCGTATTTTTCACACCAGCACCGGGCTCCACTAGTTGGGGAGATAATGCCACAGCCGGGGGACACTTTTATACCGGTCCCTGCGGCCGTGGCATTAAATCCCCAACTAGTCACCCCTGGCCGGGGTAACCCTGGAGGAGTGGGGACCCCTTAAATCAAGGGGTCCCCCCCTCCAGCCACCCAAGGGCCAGGGGTGAAGCCCGAGGCTGTCCACCCCATCCAAGTGCTGCGGATGGGAGGCTGATAGCAAAGTGACAAAATAAAGAATATTGTTTTTTGTAGCAGATCAGTCTCCCATCCGCAGCCCTTGGGGGACCCCATGCATTTTTTTTTTCAGGATTATTTACACACTTTTGTGCCGTCCATGAAGTCGAATCCAGGACGCACACTATCGTCAATTGGTCCATTTTTCGACAGCGGGACTGTCGAATCCGTTTTTTATTGAATATGTCGAATTCGGGTCCCGGCGGGAGGATGTCTGACTGTCAAATTGTGTCGAATTTAAAAACGGTCGAATTCCAGCCAGAATTCGCCCGCAAGTCCATATACCCCATATTACTGATAAGGTTGTGCCCAGTAAAGTATCTAGGGGCCATCTGGCAGAAGTGAGAAAATACTAGCTAAGCAATATTTTGCTTTCATACATCACAACCTGATAGATTTACCCAAACATTTAGGCCCTCATTCCGAGTTGATTGCACACTGCCGATTTTCGCAGCGCAGTGATCAGGTTATTACTGCGCATGCGTATGCACCGCAATGCGCACGCGTGTCGTACGGGTACAAACAGCATTGTTGCTGTGCAATGCTTCTAGCGAAGATTCCATTCGCACAGCCGTTCACAAGGAGATTGACAGGAAGATATGGGTGTCAGCTGACCGTTTTCTGGGAGTGGTTGGAAAAACGCAGGCATGTCCAGGCGTTTCCAGGGCGGGCGTCTGACGTCAATTCCGGCCCCGGACAGGTTGAAGTGATCGCAGCGGCTGAGTAAGTCCTGGGCTACTCAGAAACTGCAACAAACTTTTCCGTCCCGCTCGGCTGCACATGCGATCGCACACTTGCAAAGCGAAAATCACTCCCGGCGACTATGCGTTTGCATGGCTGCAAAAAGTAGCTAGCGAGCGATCAACTCGGAATGAGGGCCTTAATCCTCTTATTCTCCAGTTACTTATAAACTGTGTTAGGTATAGCCTACAGGAACAAAACTGCATTATAGTTGTAATTGGCAATTCCTCTCAGCTAAATGATTGTAAAAGGAGAGGTACCTCCAACCTTAAGGGCTGCATAGAGAATATGCTGTTCAGCATAACTCCACACAATTGACAATCGGGGCAAAATTTACTAGGATTCTTGTGTGACTTCTAAACCAAATTGCTGGACGTTGCCGTCAGTTTAGAAGCTTTAAATCATAAATTTAGGAAAGAGACGTTTTTGAGTGCCAGGTTTGAACTCATGGTTATACGCATTGGATTTGGATGTGTGCAGTTTCAGTCCTGTTTTTTACAGTTACCAGCACGTGGCTGAACCAGCCATAGGTGGAGTGGGACGGCATGTAGCGCATGAAGTATGTCACGTGTCGTGCGCTGGCATGGTGGCGGTCTGCACACATATCACTTGTTGCTGTCGTGGGTAAAAAAGGCAATTTATCTGAATTGCAAAAAGAGATGGATTTCGGGCCAAGGGTGGCAGTATGTCTGACACAGCGCAGTTTGTGACCTGTTCTCGTGTTGCTGTGATGAAGGTTTATTGTGGCTGGACAAATGGCGCCATTGCGAATAACCGATGTGGAAACTGTGGAGCACCACGAGGCATTGATGTGAGAGGTAAACGTCGGCTACGAAGGTGCGTAAAGACCGACATGCTACAATGGAGAAGCTCACTGTCAAAATTAATCTGGGGGCTACCGGACGTGCGTCTAAAACGACAGTCTAGTCTTGAGTTGTAGGCGATGAGCTGGTAGTTGGCAGCTAGCGATCAACTCGGAATGACCTCCATGATGTACCGACTATAAACAGCCAAGGGCCTTTTGGGGGAAATGAATCCATAAAATGAAGTTGATGTTACGTACAGTATGGGACCAGGAATATGTATGGGGCTAGGACAGGCATGATTTAGTCATGATATACCGAGTGCTGTGTTTTAGTCTGTTTGCCGTCACATGCCGCGCTACCGGCATCGATGCGGAAATGAACACGCGAACATCGCGCTGCAACACCTGTGGAAGGATCGCTGATATGTCAGTATTACTTTATGTGTGAAATACAGCAATTTTAATGTTTCAAGATTTACTACCAATAAGTATTAGAAATTGATTTTTTTTTTAACGTATAAGTTATGAGTAGGCAGAGTGTCTGAGAAAGAAAATATATCAAGTGCACAGCGAAATGAATATATTTAATAATTTCTTCCTCCTTCAAGGCAGAGGAGCAATCAGGGAAGTGGGAAGAGAGGTTTGCAAACTGTCGCAATATGTGCATTCGGAATATCACATAAAATCCCTGATCTGTTATTTATTCTGTGCTGGCATCAGAAGGAAAAGACAAAGTTTGTAACTAATTTATTTCGTTACAGATACTGTAATAATATTGTGATATACATAGGGTGAAATGAATCCTCCCTTTCTGCATTATATTGTATCACACGTCATATGGTACTTTGCTTGCTGTCTTATGACTTGTGGGTATGTCTCCATAGCAGCATTTCATGAGGCTTAGGGTTAAACACTGAGGTTAGTGCTAGGGTTACCTTTAGGGCTACCGTCAGGGTTAGGATTAGTGTTACTGCTACTCGGTTAGCATTAGGGCTACCCAGGGCAATCTTAACATATGGGCTCAATG
Source organism: Pseudophryne corroboree (assembly GCF_028390025.1). Taxonomy (NCBI): domain Eukaryota; kingdom Metazoa; phylum Chordata; class Amphibia; order Anura; family Myobatrachidae; genus Pseudophryne; species Pseudophryne corroboree. Next base: position 166,957,012 of record NC_086455.1, on the reverse strand, counting down.
GGCAGACGTCCAGGGCCCCACGATTCTACGGAACTTCGAGGGGCAGGCTGGGCAGGTAGCATTCAGGGCATGTTTCACAATCAGAATGCTGCCCAGCTGCTCTGATTGTGAACTACACAGTGGCCTACCTCTACCTGCCTCCCATCCTGCAGCCAGACAGTGAATGGCTGTCACCATGCTGATTGGTGGATAGCTGAAGTTATCTACCAATCAGAGTGCTTACAGCCAGGGCAGTAGAGAGCATGGCTGGGCACAGGTACTTTAGGGGGTGTGGCCTAATCACAGGAGGCACGGTCATGCACCCTTAGAAAAAAATACTGAAAAAAAAAATGCATTTTAAGCGCCTCCCTGGCCACACTGCAGCTCCGCACACAGCAGCATGTGCTGGGCTGAGGAGAAGAGCTGCAGCTGCCAGGTAAATGGGGAGGGGGCACCCCTCCATCAGACCTGGGTCCAGGTATTTAGTACCCTTTCCCCACCCCCTCTCGGCACCACTGCTTACAGCCAGTCACTGTAAGGAAACATGTGCACAGCACAGGATTGCAGGAGGGATAAGTTATGATTATTTTAATTGGTTTTCTGTGAATGGGTGGTTTAGAGCCCCAGTGCATTGCTTTGCCCAGGACCTACAATGATGTTAAGACAGACTTGGGTCTATCATTAGGGTTACGGTTAGCATAAGGGCTACCATTTGGGTTAGTGTTAGGGCTACCATTAGGGTTAGTGTTAAGGCTACCATTAGGTTTAGTGTTAGTCCTACCATTAGGGTTAGTGTTAGGGTTACCATTAGGGTTAGTGTTAGGGTTACCATTAGGGATAGTGTTAGGGCTACCATTTGGATTAGTGTTAGGGCTACCATTTGGATTAGTGTTAGTGATACCATTAGGGTTACCATTAGGGTTAGTGTTAGGGTTACCATTAGGATTAGTGTTAGGGTTACCATTAGGGTTAGTGTCAGGGCTATCATTAGGGTTAGTGTTAGGGCTACCATTAGGGTTAGTGTTAGGGCTACCATTTGGATTAGTGTTAGGGCTACCATTAGGGTTAGTGTTAGGGCTACCATTAGGGTTAGTGGTAGGGCTACCATTTGGATTAGTGTTAGGGCTACCATTAGGGTTAGTGTTAGGGCTATCATTAGGGTTAGTGTTAGGGCTACCATTTGGATTTGTGTTAGGGTTACCATTAGGGTTAGTGTTAGGGCTACCATTAGGGTTAGTGTTAGGGATACCATTAGGGTTAGTGTTAGGGCTACCATTTGGATTAGTGTTAGGGCTACCATTAGGGTTAGTGTTAGGGCTACCATTAGGGTTAGTGTTAGGGCTACCATTAGGGTTAGTGTTAAGGCTACCATTAGGGTTAGTGTTAGGGCTACCATTAGGGTTAGTGTTAGGGCTATCATTAGGGTTAGTGATAGGGCTACCATTTGGATTTGTGTTAGGGTTACCATTAGGGTTAGTGTTAGGGCTACCATTAGGGTTAGTGTTAGGGATACCATTAGGGTTAGTGTTAGGGCTACCATTTGGATTAGTGTTAGGGCTACCATTAGGGTTAGTGTTAGGGCTACCATTAGGGTTAGTGTTATCATTAGGGTTAGTGTTAGGGCTACCATTAGGGTTAGTGTTAGGGCTACCATTTGGATTAGTGTTAGGGATACCATTAGGGTTAGTGTTAGGGCTACCATTTGGGTTAGTGTTAGGGCTACCATTAGGGTTAGTGTTAAGGCTACCATTAGGTTTAGTGTTAGTCCTACCATTAGGGTTAGTGTTAGGGTTACCATTAGGGTTAGTGTTAGGGTTACCATTAGGGATAGTGTTAGGGCTACCATTTGGATTAGTGTTAGGGCTACCATTTGGATTAGTGTTAGTGATACCATTAGGGTTACCATTAGGGTTAGTGTTAGGGTTACCATTAGGATTAGTGTTAGGGTTACCATTAGGGTTAGTGTCAGGGCTATCATTAGGGTTAGTGTTAGGGCTACCATTAGGGTTAGTGTTAGGGCTACCATTTGGATTAGTGTTAGGGCTACCATTAGGGTTAGTGTTAGGGCTACCATTAGGGTTAGTGGTAGGGCTACCATTTGGATTAGTGTTAGGGCTACCATTAGGGTTAGTGTTAGGGCTATCATTAGGGTTAGTGTTAGGGCTACCATTTGGATTTGTGTTAGGGTTACCATTAGGGTTAGTGTTAGGGCTACCATTAGGGTTAGTGTTAGGGATACCATTAGGGTTAGTGTTAGGGCTACCATTTGGATTAGTGTTAGGGCTACCATTAGGGTTAGTGTTAGGGCTACCATTAGGGTTAGTGTTAGGGCTACCATTAGGGTTAGTGTTAAGGCTACCATTAGGGTTAGTGTTAGGGCTACCATTAGGGTTAGTGTTAGGGCTATCATTAGGGTTAGTGATAGGGCTACCATTTGGATTTGTGTTAGGGTTACCATTAGGGTTAGTGTTAGGGCTACCATTAGGGTTAGTGTTAGGGATACCATTAGGGTTAGTGTTAGGGCTACCATTTGGATTAGTGTTAGGGCTACCATTAGGGTTAGTGTTAGGGCTACCATTAGGGTTAGTGTTATCATTAGGGTTAGTGTTAGGGCTACCATTAGGGTTAGTGTTAGGGCTACCATTTGGATTAGTGTTAGGGATACCATTAGGGTTAGTGTTAGGGCTACCATTTGGATTAGTGTTAGGGCTACCATTAGGGTTAGTGTTAGGGCTACCATTAGGGTTAGTGTTAGGGCTACCATTAGGGTTAGTGTTAGGGCTACCATTTGGATTAGTGTTAGGGCTATCATTAGGATTAGTGTTAGGGCTACCATTTGGATTAGTGTTAGGGCTACCATTAGGGTTAGTGTTAGGGCTACCATTAGGGTTAGTGGTAGGGCTACCATTTGGATTAGTGTTAGGGCTACCATTAGGGTTAGTGTTAGGGCTACCATTAGGGTTAGTGTTAGGGTTACCATTAGGGTTAGTGTTAGTGCTACCATTAGGGTTAGTGTTAGGGCTACCATTAGGGTTAGTGTTAGGGCTACCATTAGGGTTAGTGTTAGGGCTACCATTAGGATTAGTGTTAGGGTTACCATTAGGGTTAGTGTTAGGGCCATAGCATGTGAAATATAAAACAACCACATGTACTGCTCATGTTGGCAAACCATTTAAACATTTTTATTTTTACCCCCAGATTATGTCCCTTCATTTCTTTGTCTTCCAACTACCCCATAAATGGGTCAAGTCATTATATGTTCTTATTGGTCCATTTCCACCAAATAATACCAGGGAATCTCAGTTTTAGCCTCTCTTTTTATACTTCCTTGATATAACCCTGAATATCTCCCCGTGCACAGTATAGCCATAAAATCACATGGTAATGACATTATTTAGTGTCTCTCCCCCTTATGTCTTCATTATATGCCTGTTTTCACTACCAACAGGGGCCTTGCCTAGAATCTGAAGCAGTATAACTCTTCCTAGCCCTTTGCCAACAGCAGTGAAGATGCCAGCTGCTGTCCCTCCAAATCAGCGGGGTGTGGAGGTGCCACGGGGTACATAAAAACTCTAAATTAATTCATTCAGTATGTTAGTTGACCCTAAACCTTAGTGCCCAATGCTAGGACTGGTGCCAGCTCTGCCAACACTCAAATCACATGATCATCTGTTCAAAGAAATCTTTATTTCAAACTCTGATGTACTAATCTTTCTCAGTACTATCTCTCATTGCCTGAAGGCTTGCCAAAAGCAGCTTGTGGCATCATGGTGAGCATTGGTGGGCCTAACGCTGAGTACATGGGGTTAATACCATCCAGAGCCCCACCTGGGTGATATTGCTATGTTTTCCCAAGTGCTTCCACGGATTTGCTTTGATTTCCTCCAACACTCCATAAACTAACTGGTAGGTTCATTGGTCGGTAAGCTTGGAGAGTGATAAAGTTGAGAGAGATAACAGAATGGATGCATCAAGCGCAATGTTGTGCATTCTGGATCTTGGTGCAAGTGCGGTGATCAGGCAAACATCTGAAAATGGAATCTTCAGAGGTTTGACCACAAAACGAGCATTGATGTACCCTGCCCATTGTACCAACCAATCAGCTCCTTACTGTCATTTTTCAAACACAGCCTGTAGCATGGCAGTTAGGAGCTGATTGGCTGGTACTTTATCTCTCTCCACTTGATATTTCTCCAAGCTTTGATAAATCTATCCCATGATATCTAAAGTGCTGCATGGTACTGTATTCATGTGCTATATAAATAAAACATGTATAAAATACTTGTGTTTTAATCACCTTCCAGCTTGCCCTTTTCATTAACGTTCATGGTCTTGTTCACTATAAACAGCGCCATAGCAGGGCATTCCCACATCCTGAGCTTCACCCTCCAATACCCCAGATCATGTGACGCCCTGGTAGCATGAAGAGGCAGCCAGGTCACGATCAGTCAGAGAGCTAAGCACCTATCCAGTCTCCAGTCCTGACCTCAAGCCAAAGAAGGGTGGCACGGACTCAGTGAAGCTGCCATCCCTCTGCCTTGTTTCCTGAAGTAGTTCTTCACCAAAGCGAGGGCTGCTCCCTGGAACAACAAATCTTCCAAATTCAAGCAGTAAAATTAGTTGTTTCTACGCAACAGAGTACCCAATCGCCTCTGCCATGACCCACTTTCACTCATGGCGTGCCCTGTCTATGTGCTATCCGCCTGTGACCATCCCACAGCTGAGGTATAATTCTTCTACGTATTGTACACATGCACGCATACATACCGACACACTTGTACAAACGGGTATAATAGAGGATCCCGGTGGTTGGGATGTTGGCAACACCGGCATCCCAATGATTGGAATGCCAACAGAGGATGGGGTAATTATTTTACCCCTCCCCTGCACCCTTCCGCCCCAACCCGCATGGAATGGCTGCTAGGGCTAAGATAGTGGGGTTGGTGGCTAGGGCTAAGACTCGAGGGGGAAAGGAGGGTGGTTATGGCTAACACCCTCCTCTAGTGCCTATTCCTAACCCTTCCCCCCATAACCCTAACCATCACCCCGATACTCACCTTTGGGAAGTTGGTGGTCTGTGTTCCGGCGCCAGGATTCCGAGTGATGTAGGCATTCCGGTGTCGGTCACTTGACCACCGGGATGCTGACCTCATCCCGTACAAACATGGAGAGGACATTGCAAACTGGTCAGGAGCAAGCACTGTGCCACCCAGGGAAACAACAACAAAAAACAAATACAGGTTGAGTATCCCATATCCAAATATTCCAAAATACGGAAATTTTTGAGTGAGAGTGAGATAGTGAAACCTTTGTTTTCTGATGGCTTAATGTACACAAACTTTGTTTAATACACAAAGTTATTAAAAAAAATGGTATTAAATGACCTTCAGGCTGTGTGCATAAGGTGTATATGAAACATAAATGCATTCTGTGCTTAGACTTGGGTCCCATCACCATGGCCCTCATTCCGAGTTGTTCACTCTGTAATTTTCTTCGCATTGCAGCGATTTTCCGCTAATTGCGCATGCGCAATGTTCGCACTGCGACTGCGCCAAGTAAATTTGCTAAGAAGTTTGGTATTTTACTCACGGCATTACGAGGTTTATTCTTCGTTCTGGTGATCGTAGTGTGATTGACAGGAAGTGGGTGTTTCTGGGCGGAAACTGGTCGTTTTATGGGAGTGTGTGAAAAAACGCTGCCGTTTCTGGGAAAAACGCGGGAGTGGCTGAAGAAACGGGGGAGTGTCTGGGCGAACGCTGGGTGTGTTTGTGACGTCAAACCAGGAACGAAACTGACTGAACTGATCGCAGTGGCAGAGTAAGTGTCGAGCTACTCAGAAACTGCTTAGAAATTTCTATTCGCAATTTTGAGAATCCTTCGTTCGCAATTCTGCTAAGCTAAGATTCACTCCCAGTAGGCGGCGGCTTAGCGTGTGCAATGCTGCTAAAAGCAGCTAGCGAGCGAATAACTCGGAATGAGGGCCCATGTTATCTCAGTATGGGATGCAATTATTCCAAAATACGGAAAAATCCAATATCCATAATACTTCTGGTCCCAAGCACTTTGGATAAGGGATACTCAAGCTGTACTGTATGTTGATTATATAAATCTAAATAAAAAAAAAAAAAAAACAGAGTGAAATCAGAAAGCAATGTACGTAGTAAAAGTTGCAAGTGGGTATGCCAATACATTCAAATAATCTGAAGGTGGAAACCGCTTGTGCCCGGCTGGAATTGTTTTTGTATTTTCTAGTTTTCTGCAGTTTAAAAAAAAAAAAAAAAAGAGACAGAGAATTTATATATATATCTTTCTTTGCATTCTTATGGTAATAAATAAATCTTGTGATTTAAAAGAAAATAGTCTTTTTTTTTTCCAAGTAACAGTTCTATGTGGCCGATTCCTCAGTGTTATCTTGATATTAGCAGAAATATGTATTTCTACACAGCTAAGTAGACTGCGCAGGCAATATGCCCCCTAGAAAGGAGGATAATGACAGAACATTGTTATAATAATAGTCGCCAGCGTGATGCTCGATTTCTCCCTTTCTTTAAATGCTAACAAGAAAAGATTCTGGAATATTCAAAGTAAAATAAGCGTTAGCTGTGCTCTCAGTGTGCGTCCCCTCCATTCCCAGGTAATCAGCTTGTAGATTTCGCTAACCGCGTGTAACTTTTTAGCAACAAATAAAAGAACAAGAAAGCAGATTTTTTTTCTCCTTTTCAATGAGCATAAAGACATCAATACATCAATACAGAGAAATACACACAGGGATCAAATAATACTGTACCTAATATAGAGCAATGTTTTATAATATGTCATATACATAATTACGCATACAGAATAGCTGTATATTTCATAGATTGTGCTGCTGAATGCTATAAGCCGTGAGAAGGGAACGTATTTCGCAGCCATGAACAGTTGAGCGTCACTTTCAGCTTCATGGGAAGTCAGGTAAGTTTGTTTTGAAATTCACACCTGAGGAGAATACATAGTGTCCAACTCCTATCTATCTATCTATCTATCTATCTATCTATCTATCTATCTATCTATCTATCTATCTATCTATCTATCTATCTATCTATCTATCTAATCTGTCTGTCTGTCTGTCTGTCTGTCTGTCTGTCTGTCTATCTCACACCCATGTGATCCACCTGTGAAGCTATGTGTGTGTAGGGATATGTGAGGAATTAACCCTGTCTTTAACATAAGTCTGCAGACTGCAATAGAAAGAATTAGAGGCCTATTTATTAACATGTTTTTGTTGTAAAAATAATGTGGAAAAAGGTGTTTTCTGTTTTCACACCCTTTTCACATTATTGTAGTATCACTCCAATGTATTAAAGGGTCTTTGGAGCAGTTTTTGTGAAAAACTGCTCCAAATCCTTTGTCATTTCTGTCGTAATCCACATCGCATTCGTCATACTTATAGTTGGAAATGCAATATGGCTGAATTTACTAACAAAAAATAAAAAAAACCACCATAGTGTGCCCTGTGATATTAACGCCAGCTCAGGCTGGCGTGATCACAGGGCAGCACTGCGATATGCTGCCTTCTGCCCAGCTTTCTCTGCCCCCTGGCAGAGAAAGGTGAGCGGGACTCGGCCAGTGTGATCAGCTGTGTGTCTCCGATAGACACACAAGCTGATCACTGTTTAAAACAAACAATAAAAAAAAAAAACAACAACAACACATACTTACCAGTCCAGAGAGCCGGTGATCGGTGCTCCGGTGCGGGCTGTTGGTCACCGGGAACTCCATGTGCTGCGCTGTGACCGCCGGTGCAGTAGAGTGATGCTGCAAAATGGCAGCTCGCTTTACAGCACTGGTGGTCACAGCAGCGCACAGGATCCGATGCCCTGCAGGAGCAGCGATCATCGGCTCCCTGGACTGGTTAGAATATTTACTGTGGGGTGGGGGTCCATGGCGTATGGGGGGGGGAGGTAGTCATGACGAGAGGGGCATACCGGCGGCGGCAGTAGTGGTGATGTCGGCGGTGGCAGTGCATGCACAGCAGGACATAACAATTGGCTTTAGCTAGCACCATATTTCACATGCAGCTTTAACTTAGCACGCTACGGATGTAGTCATGCTCATCCAGTGTGAATGCATCGCAACCGTGCCCTGCTGCCGCAGCTAGGCGATCCGAGACAGCGCAGAAAGACGCTCCCATTCATTTGAATAGGACGCATGTGCATCTATGACGCATGCGCACTCGAGATGTGCCGGCGCCACACGAACGCCCAGAACAGATGGGCGTGGCTTCATCTGTACATTACAGTAAAGTTATAAGTTATAGCTGAAATTCTGCACATAGCAGTACACATAAAACATATGAAACATTTATTGTATAGATCTGTGTCCAACATGTATTTATATCCATTAAAAGTACCCTGTAACAATGTTGACACAATATAGCACTTCTCACATTTATTTATGTGACATTTACGTGACATATTTATACTGTCCAGAGAGTAGAGCGTTGGAGTGAAAAGTAGTTGTATTGATTTGCATTAAAACCACGAGACTGTCACTAACGGGCTATTCCGGAGACTGGGAGCCAGCGCTGGAAAATGCGCCAATCCTTTATTCTTCTTTTGTTTTGGGATAATTTAAACATAAAGAAAACACTTTAAAAATATTCTTGTTTTTCTGTAGGACCAGTCTCCATGATGGCGCTAGTACAGTCTATGGGGGTCATTCCGAGTTGATCGCAGTGGCAAATTTGTTAGCAGATGGGCAAAACCATGGGAGTCATTCCGACCCGTTCGCACGCTGCTGTTTTTCGCAGTGGTGCGAACGGGTCGGTTCTGCGTGTTGTTGCCCGGTGACAGCAGTCGCTGGGCAGTGACACCGCTAGCGAAGAAAGTGGTCGCAGCGGCGACCGCAAGAAGATTGACAGGAGGAAGGTGGATCCGGGACGTCAACTCACCATTTTCTGGGCGCGAAGATCCGAACGCAGGCGTGTCCAGGCATTTGGAAGGCGGATGTCTGACGTCCATTCCGGGACCTGCAACGCTGGATTGATCGCACAGGGTAAGTAAGTCTTACCCTGGTCTTGTTTTACACAAAACTTTTTTTGCACAGTAGGGCTGCACAAGCGATCGCAGCCCTGGTATGCTAAAATACACTCCCCCATAGGCGGCGTCTAGTTGACCGCACGAGCAGCAAAAAGTTGCTACGTGCGATCAACTCGGAATGACCCCCAATGTGCACTGCAGGTGGGGCAGATGTAACATGTGCAGAGAGAGTTAGATTTGGGTGGGGTGTGTTCAAACTGAAATCTAAATTGCAGTGTAAAAATAAAGCAACCAGTATTTACCCTGCACAGAAACAATATGACGCACCCAAATCTAACTCTCTCTGCACATGTTACATCTGCCCCACCTGCAGTGCAAATGGTTTTGCCCATCTGCTAACAAATTTGCTGCTGCGATCAACTCTGAATTACCCCCTCTGTACTTGGGGGGTCATTCTGAGTTGATCGCTCGCTAGCTAGTTTTAGCAGCCGTGCAAACGCTATGCCGCCGCCCACTGGGAGTGTATTTTAGCTTAGCAGAATACGAACGGTTGTATCGCAGACCGGCTACAAAGTTTTTTGTGCAGTTTCAGAGTAGCTCAAAACCTACTCAGCGCTTGCGATCACTTCAGACTGTTCAGTTCCTGTTTTGACGTCACAAACCCGTCCAGCGTTCGCCCAGCCACGCCTGCATTTTTACTGCCACACCTGCGTTTTTCCAAACACTCCCTGAAAACGGTCAGTTGACACCCAGAAACGCCCACTTCCTGTCAATCACTCTGCAGCCACCAGTGCGACTGAAATTCTTCGCTAGACCTTGTGCAAAACTACATAGTTCGTTGTGGCCGTACGACGCGTGTCCGCATTGCGCCGCATGCGCAGAACTGCCATTTTTTAGCCTGATCGCTACCCTGCGAACAAAAGCAGCTAGCAATCAACTCGGAATGACCACCTTAGCCTTGGAGGGAGATAAAAGTACCATCCAATCAGCTCCTACCTGCCATGTTACAGGCTGGGTTTGAAAAATTACAGGTAGAAGATGGTTGACGGGTACTTTATCTCCCTCCATTTTATCTCTCTCCTAGGCTAAGTATATAGACTTCTGAGTCTGCTATGTGGTGGTGTGATAATGGCAATGGGGTGTGGTTGTGCTACATTGGGGACCTTTGCATCACAGCGGGGCTGCTTGTCCACATTCCTTACCCCTGCCTGGGAGGGTGGGTAAGGGGTTGAATAGCCCTTTCCAATAGGTCAGAGAAGTATGCAAGTTAAATTATCATGATAACTAACCAGGTGCTACTTAGGGTAGTTTATGTTGCAACAGTGACAGCATGATGGCATAACATGAGGGCCGGACTGGCCATTTGGCAGTTCTGTCAAATGCTAGAAGGGCCGATGGCCAGTCCAGCCTGGAATCCTGAGCAGGATTTGGTGCCCGGCTACCAGCTGATTATAGCTGGCACCCCGGCAGACATCCATAGAGGCACTGTCCACGAGCCAATTAGAGGTTGTGGACCGGCAGCCAATCAGGAGCTCTTATGGGCTCGCGGAAAGTGCCAGCTGTCTCTTCATGGATGCCTGCCGAGCCCTGTACCAAATCTGCACATGAGGTGTAGGTGAGAGTTGCGACACAGAAGGATGTAAGAGGTTGCGGGGGAGGGGGCTTTACTGTGGGGATTAATGTTGTAAGGGGCACTATTACTGTGTGGCATAATGTGTAAAGGGGCACTACTCCTGTATGTAGTGCTGTTTTTTGTACTTTGACATTGCCCTAGGCTTAATTTGCAGACTCTGGGCTTAAATGACCAAGTTCAGCACTGAGTCGGCTTTCTACCTCCTTCAGTAGAGCCAAGTCATTTAGACTCATAGGCTTTCATTTTGACTGCAATTTATCTATGGACCTGTACATTTTTTGAGAAATTCAGTACATTTTGCAGTGGTGTGTACAGGCTGCTCAAAAATTTCCTCCCAACTCCATCTGCACCGATTTTTTTTTAATTCAGGCATTAGCTCTTGAGTTAGGGGTGCCTACTGCTTATAATTAATAAGACCTAATTAATAAGACCTCTCGTACAAAAGCTGATCCTACAGATCAGGTCCTGTCATTTTGTGGTCGTCTGTTATAAGAAAAAAAAGTTTTTTAATGCTTTAATACATTAAAAAATATATATAATTTTTTTTATTATTTCCCCTTTTGTTCTGTTCTTAGGGGCGGCGGTCATAGCCGTGATCATTCTAAACAGATTGTCATTGACAAAAGGAAGTGTTCCCGTATTGCACAGTCCTCCTATTAGCCAGTCGTTCTGTAATTGGCTAGGATAAATCTTTATCTCCCAGGTCCCAGAAGGAAATACTCGGCACTTTTGGTCAACGACATTGAACCCTAATGAGCATTCATTAATGAATTAATTTAATTATTTGTTCGTGGCTACTGTAAAGTTGACTCCATTCCCTATAGGAAGCCGGCAGCAAGTTATATAATAGATCATTTTATCTGCACAAAGGTCCCTGGCCATTTTAACAATGTGAATTTCCAGCCACGATAGCCCCAGAGACTGAGGCCAGGAGATGCCAGCTATTCCCTCTCTAGTTAGCCCAGCTTGTGGATTACTCCTGCTGAGCAGGACTGGAAATATAATTACAGCGCAGGTCTTCCAGGCAAGTGACCCTTACACTGAGGAAGACTCTCTCCAGGAAAGAAATATACTTTATCTGTTACTTGTCTGTTATTGACTGCGCCGCGCTGCCATCTCTCCCGTGAACTGCAAAGAGTAAAATATTACCGAGTGGCTCAGTAGGCACAGCTACGAGTATTTGGATATATGCAAACAGGCTGTAGGCTGAGAGATGACACACATATTTTATTTATTTAAAGTCATTCTTTCCTTTGCATGTTTGTTTAATAAGAAATGATTTTTTTTAAATTAATTTTTTGTTATAAAAAAAGCACTTTGCACCTACCAATTATTTTCACGTTACTGTTGTTACTTTCTGTTGCAATGTAGTAGAAAAAGAAACAAATATTAAAATCATCTGTAACCTATCTACTTGTGAGCTGTTATCCAGCAAGCGCATTTTACAGTATTGCGGATTCTCACAGACCCCTTGCCTACCCACTCCTATTCCCTACTCACTAGAACAGCTTTGCAGACAGCTAGGGCTATTCTTTACTAAAAAAATATATAAAAATATATAGTGGCATATCCAATTAGGTGTGAGCTTTTGGCCACAAATAAACTTGCAGATTTCTCGCCCATTTTTTTTTTTGCAGGTATGCACGCTCTCAATACCCACGAATCCAATTTAAAAAAAAATTGGTCATGGATTTTTTTTGTGGGCAAAATCCTGCAGGGCAAGAAAAACAAATGTGTATACTTACCTGCGTGTTCCGGCTGCGCCGGTGGTCGCCACGGCTCCCTGTTAGCTCTCCTCCATCGTTCCAATGTGAAGGAGGCTGCTGGGAGGAAAGGAGGTTGCTGGGAGGGGAGGTGGCTGCTGGGAGATGTAGTTCTCCTTGCTGATGCCACCAGACACACATGAAGGGTCTGACACTGAATACAAAATGTCTTGCCCTTGCGGGAAAAGCCCAGCAGGTGCAAGATTTGGAGTAAACTCACACTTAATTGGATATGTCCCATAAAATATATAATAAAACCCACTTGTATTTTTTTTCTTTACAAGCGTGTGTCTGACTGTGCAAGGACTAAGATACTCACTTTCAGCTATATACTTATATATAGTGGTATTTTTCTACAAAAATAAGTTCAGGAATTCCTGGGGTGAGCTGAGGTGGGCGGAGCTGTGGGTAATGTGGGAGGAGCTACAGTGGGGGTGGGGGCATCAATTGGTGTGTAAACCAATTTAAAAAATTTAATAAATGGTCAGCGTTTGTGTTGTGGTGGTGGGTGTTACTATACCAAGCAAATCTATTATATAATATATGAAAGTATAGGAGAGAAAATTTCTGTAAATTCACACACATCCACAGAAAACCAGGATCCATACTAATAGAAATACAGTGAAAAAGCCAGATCCCCATACAATGCACCAAAAAGCCAGAAACACATACAATGCATCAAAAAAGCCAGATCCCCATACAATGCACCAAAAAGGCCAGATCCACATACAATGCACCAAAAAAGCCAGATCCACATACAATGCACCAAAAAAACAGATCCTGATAACTAGTGATGAGCGGGTTCGGTTTCTCGGAAACCGAACCCCACCGAACTTCACGCTTTTTACACGGGTCCGAGGCAGACTCGGATCTTCCCGCCTTGCTCGGCTAACCCGAGCGCGCCCGAACGTCATCATCCCGCTGTCGGATTCTCGCGAGGCTCGTATTCTATTGCGAGACTCGGATTCTATATAAGGAGCCGCGCGTCGCCGCCATTTTCACACGTGCATTGAGATTGATAGGGAGAGGACGTGGCTGGCGTCCTCTCCGTTTAGAATAGAAATAGATAGTGAGAGTGAGACACTTGATTTACTGGAGCTTAGGAGCACTCAGAGAGTGCAGAGTTTACTAGTGACTGACCAGTGACCAGTGACCACCAGTGCAGTTTTATTATTATCTAATATAATCCGTTCTCTGCCTGAAAAAAAACGATACACAGTGACACAGTAACAGTATACCATATCTGTGCTCAGCCTCAGTGTGCTGCATCATCATATGTAATACTGTATATCTGACTGTGCTGAGTGCTCACTGCTCACACAGCTTAATTGTGGGGGAGACTGGGGAGCTGTTATAGCAGGAGTACATATATTTAACAGGGCACACTTTTGCTGCCAGAGTGCCACTGCCAGTGTGACTGACCAGTGACCAGTGACCACCAGTATATTGTGATTGTCTGCCTGAAAAAGTTAAACACTCGTCGTGTGGTGTTTTTATTCTATAAACGCATTCTGCTGACAGTGTCCAGCAGGTCCGTCATTATATAATATATACCTGTCCTGCAGTAGTGATATATATATATTTTTTATATCATTATCATCCAGTCTATACTAGCAGCAGACGCAGTACGGTAGTCCACGGCTGTAGCTACCTCTGTGTCGGCAGTCGCTCGTCCATAATTGTATACCTACCTGTGGTGGTTTTTTTTTTTTCTATCTTCTTCATACTAGTAGTTAACTTTAGGAGTCTGCAGTGCTGACAGTGTCCAGCAGGTCCGTCATTATATAATATATACCTGTCCGGCTGCAGTAGTGATATATATATATTTTTTATATCATTATCATCCAGTCTATATTAGCAGCAGACGCAGTACGGTAGTCCACGGCTGTAGCTACCTCTGTGTCGGCAGTCGCTCGTCCATCCATAATTGTATACCACCTACCTGTTGTGTTTTTTTTTTCTATCTTCTTGATACTAGTAGCTTACTTTAGGAGTCTGCAGTGCTGACAGTGTCCAGCAGGTCCGTCATTATATAATATATACCTGTCCGGCTGCAGTAGTGATATATATATATTTTTATATCATTATCATCCAGTCTATATTAGCAGCAGACGCAGTACGGTAGTCCACGGCTGTAGCTACCTCTGTGTCGGCAGTCGCTCGTCCATCCATAATTGTATACCACCTACCTGTTGTGTTTTTTTTTCTTTCTATCTTCTTGATACTAGTAGCTTACTTTAGGAGTCTGCAGTGCTGACAGTGTCCAGCAGGTCCGTCATTATATAATATATACCTGTCCGGCTGCAGTAGTGATATATATATATTTTTTATATCATTATCATCCAGTCTATATTAGCAGCAGACGCAGTACGGTAGTCCACGGCTGTAGCTACCTCTGTGTCGGCAGTCGCTCGTCCATCCATAATTGTATACCACCTACCTGTGGTGTTTTTTTTTTCCTATCTTCTTGATACTAGTAGCTTACTTTAGGAGTCTGCAGTGCTGACAGTGTCCAGCAGGTCCGTCATTATATAATATATACCTGTCCGGCTGCAGTAGTGATATATATATATTTTTTATATCATTATCATCCAGTCTATATTAGCAGCAGACGCAGTATGGTAGTCCACGGCTGTAGCTACCTCTGTGTCGGCAGTCGCTCGTCCACCCATAATTGTATACCACCTACCTGTGGTGTTTTTTTTTCTTTCTATCTTCTTGACACTAGTAGCTTACTTTAGGAGTCTGCAGTGCTGACAGTGTCCAGCAGGTCCGTCATTATATAATATATACCTGTCCGGCTGCAGTAGTGATATATATATATATATATATATATTTTATATCATTATCATCCAGTCTATATTAGCAGCAGACGCAGTACGGTAGTCCACGGCTGTAGCTACCTCTGTGTCGGCAGTCGCTCGTCCATCCATAATTGTATACCACCTACCTGTGGTGTTTTTTTTTTTCTATCTTCTTGATACTAGTAGCTTACTTTAGGAGTCTGCAGTGCTGACAGTGTCCAGCAGGTCCGTCATTATATAATATATACCTGTCCGGCTGCAGTAGTGATATATATATATTTTTTATATCATTATCATCCAGTCTATATTAGCAGCAGACGCAGTACGGTAGTCCACGGCTGTAGCTACCTCTGTGTCGGCAGTCGCTCGTCCATCCATAAGTATACTAGTATCCATCCATCTCCATTGTTTACCTGAGGTGCCTTTTAGTTGTGCCTATTAAAATATGGAGAACAAAAATGTTGAGGTTCCAAAAATAGGGAAAGATCAAGATCGACTTCCACCTCGTGCTGAAGCTGCTGCCACTAGTCATGGCCGAGACGATGAAATGCCATCAAAGTCGTCTGCCAAGGCCGATGCCCAATGTCATAGTACAGAGCATGTAAAATCCAAAACACCAAATATCAGTAAAAAAAAGGACTCAAAAATCTAAAATAAAATTGTCGGAGGAGAAGCGTAAACTTGCCAATATGCCATTTACCACACGGAGTGGCAAGGAACGGCTGAGGTCCTGTCCTATGTTCATGGCTAGTGGTTCAGCTTCACATGAGGATGGAAGCACTCAGCCTCTCGCTAGAAAAATGAAAAGACTCAAGCTGGCAAAAGCACAGCAAAGAACTGTGCGTTTTTCGAAATCACAAATACACAAGGAGAGTCCAATTGTGTCGTTTGCGATGCCTGACCTTCCCAACACTGGACGTGAAGAGCATGCGCCTTCCACCATTTGCACGCCCCCTGCAAGTGCTGGAAGGAGCACCCGCAGTCCAGTTCCTGATATTCAGATTGAAGATGTCAGTGTTGAAGTACACCAGGATGAGGAGGATATGGGTGTTGCTGGCGCTGGGGAGGAAATTGACCAGGAGGATTCTGATGGTGAGGTGGTTTGTTTAAGTCAGGCACCCGGGGAGACACCTGTTGTCCGTGGGAGGAATAGGGCCATTGACATGCCTGGTGAAAATACCAAAAAAATCAGCTCTTCGGTGTGGAAGTATTTCAACAGAAATGCGGACAACATTTGTCAAGCCGTGTGTTGCCTTTGTCAAGCTGTAATAAGTAGGGGTAAGGACGTTAACCACCTCGGAACATCCTCCCTTATACGTCACCTGCAGCGCACTCATCATAAGTCAGTGACAAGTTCAAAAACTTTGGGCGACAGCGGAAGCAGTCCACTGACCAGTAAATCCCTTCCTCTTGTAACCAAGCTCACGCAAACCACCCCACCAACTCCCTCAGTGTCAATTTCTTCCTTCCCCAGGAATGCCAATAGTCCTGCAGGCCATGTCACTGGCAATTCTGACGAGTCCTCTCCTGCCTGGGATTCCTCCGATGCATCCTTGCGTGTAACGCCTACTGCTGCTGGCGCTGCTGTTGTTGCTGCTGGGAGTCGATGGTCATCCCAGAGGGGAAGTCGTACTCGTAAGACCACTTTTACTACTTCCACCAAGCAATTGACTGTCCAACAGTCCTTTGCGAGGAAGATGAAATATCACAGCAGTCATCCTGCTGCAAAGCGGATAACTGAGGCCTTGGCATCCTGGGCGGTGAGAAACGTGGTTCCGGTATCCATCATTACTGCAGAGCCAACTAGAGACTATTTGGAGGTACTGTGTCCCCGGTACCAAATACCATCTAGGTTCCATTTCTCTAGGCAGGCGATACCGAAAATGTACACAGACCTCAGAAAAAGACTCACCAGTGTCCTAAAAAATGCAGTTGTACCCAATGTCCACTTAACCACGGACATGTGGACAAGTGGAGCAGGGCAGGCTCAGGACTATATGACTGTGACAGCCCACTGGGTAGATGTATGGACTCCCGCCGCAAGAACAGCAGCGGCGGCACCAGTAGCAGCATCTCGCAAACGCCAACTCTTTCCTAGGCAGGCTACGCTTTGTATCACCGCTTTCCATAATACGCACACAGCTAAAAACCTCTTACGGCAACTGAGGAAGATCATCGCAGAATGGCTTACCCCAATTGGACTCTCCTGTGGATTTGTGGCATCGGACAACGCCAGCAATATTGTGTGTGCATTAAATATGGGCAAATTCCAGCACGTCCCATGTTTTGCACATACCTTGAATTTGGTGGTGCAGAATTATTTAAAAAACGAGAGGGGCATGCAAGAGATGCTGTCGGTGGCCAGAAGAATTGCGGGACACTTTCGGCGTACAGGCACCACGTACAGAAGACTGGAGCACCACCAAAAATGCCTGAACCTGCCCTGCCATCATCTGAAGCAAGAAGTGGTAACGAGGTGGAATTCAACCCTCTATATGCTTCAGAGGTTAGAGGAGCAGCAAAAGGCCATTCAAGCCTATACAACTGAGCACGATATAGGAGGTGGAATGCACCTGTCTCAAGCGCAGTGGAGAATGATTTTAACGTTGTGCAAGGTTCTGCAACCTTTTGAACTTGCCACACGTGAAGTCAGTTCAGACACTGCCAGCCTGAGTCAGGTCATTCCCCTCATCAGGCTTTTGCAGAAGAAGCTGGAGACATTGAAGGAGGAGCTAACACAGAGCGATTCCGCTAGGCATGTGGGACTTGTGGATGGAGCCCTTAATTCGCTTAACAATGATTCACGGGTGGTCAATCTGTTGAAATCAGAGCACTACATTTTGGCCACCGTGCTCGATCCTAGATTTAAAACCTACCTTGGATCTCTCTTTCCGGCAGACACAAGTCTGCTGGGGTTCAAAGAACTGCTGGTGACAAAATTGTCAAGTCAAGCGGAACGCGACCTGTCAACATCTCCTCCTTCACATTCTCCCGCAACTGGGGGTGCGAGGAAAAGGCTCAGAATTCCGAGCCCACCCGCTGGCGGTGATGCAGGGCAGTCTGGAGCGACTGCTGATGCTGACATCTGGTCCGGACTGAAGGACCTGACAACGATTACGGACATGTCGTCTACTGTCACTGCATATGATTCTCTCCCCATTGAAAGAATGGTGGAGGATTATATGAGTGACCGCATCCAAGTAGGCACGTCAGACAGTCCGTACTTATACTGGCAGGAAAAAGAGGCAATTTGGAGGCCCTTGCACAAACTGGCTTTATTCTACCTAAGTTGCCCTCCCACAAGTGTGTACTCCGAAAGAGTGTTTAGTGCCGCCGCTCACCTTGTCAGCAATCGGCGTACGAGGTTACATCCAGAAAATGTGGAGAAGATGATGTTCATTAAAATGAATTATAATCAATTCCTCCGTGGAGACATTGACCAGCAATTGCCTCCACAAAGTACACAGGGAGCTGAGATGGTGGATTCCAGTGGGGACGAATTGATAATCTGTGAGGAGGGGGATGTACACGGTGATATATCGGAGGATGATGATGAGGTGGACATCTTGCCTCTGTAGAGCCAGTTTGTGCAAGGAGAGATTAATTGCTTCTTTTTTGGTGGGGGTCCAAACCAACCCGTCATTTCAGTCACAGTCGTGTGGCAGACCCTGTCACTGAAATGATGGGTTGGTTAAAGTGTGCATGTCCTGTTTATACAACATAAGGGTGGGTGGGAGGGCCCAAGGACAATTCCATCTTGCACCTCTTTTTTCTTTCATTTTTCTTTGCGTCATGTGCTGTTTGGGGAGTAGTTTTTGGAAGGGTCATCCTGCGTGACACTGCAGTGCCACTCCTAGATGGGCCAGGTGTTTGTGTCGGCCACTTGGGTCGCTTATTTTAGTCACACAGTTACCTCATTGCGCCTCTTTTTTTCTTTGCGTCATGTGCTGTTTGGGGGGTGTTTTTTGGAAGGGCCATCCTGCGTGACACTGCAGTGCCACTCCTAGATGGGCCAGGTGTTTGTGTCGGCCACTTGGGTCGCTTATCTTAGTCACACAGCTACCTCATTGCGCCTCTTTTTTTCTTTGCGTCATGTGCTGTTTGGGGGGTGTTTTTTGGAAGGGCCATCCTGCGTGACACTGCAGTGCCACTCCTAGATGGGCCAGGTGTTTGTGTCGGCCACTTGGGTCGCTTATCTTAGTCACACAGCTACCTCATTGCGCCTCTTTTTTTCTTTGCGTCATGTGCTGTTTGGGGGGTGTTTTTTGGAAGGGCCATCCTGCGTGACACTGCAGTGCCACTCCTAGATGGGCCAGGTGTTTGTGTCGGCCACTAGGGTCGCTTATCTTAGTCACACAGCTACCTCATTGCGCCTCTTTTTTTTCTTCTTTGCGTCATGTGCTGTTTGGGGAGTAGTTTTTTGAAGGGCCATCCTGCGTGACACTGCAGTGCCACTCCTAGATGGGCCAGGTGTTTGTGTCGGCCACTTGGGTCTCTGAGCTTAGTCATCCAGCGACCTCGGTGCAAATTTTAGGACTAAAAATAATATTGTGAGGTGTGAGGTGTTCAGAATAGACTGAAAATGAGTGGAAATTATGGTTATTGAGGTTAATAATACTTTGGGATCAAAATGACCCCCAAATTCTATGATTTAAGCTGTTTTTTAGGTTTTTTTTAAAAAAACACCCGAATCCAAAACACACCCGAATCCGACAAAAAAAATTCGGTGAGGTTTTGCCAAAACGCGTTCGAACCCAAAACACGGCCGCGGAACCGAACCCAAAACCAAAACACAAAACCCGAAAAATTTCCGGTGCTCATCACTACTGATAACGTCATTCTTCGAAACCCCTTAAGGAACGGTGTTCTGTTATGTTCCGGCTAAAATATAGCCCTGATTATATATGTTAAATTATATATATGTGTTATATATGTGTTATATATGTGTTAAATCTACTACTAGATCTTGCACAGGCACTCAATGTTTGTTGTGGCGCCGATTCAGAGCTGAACGCTCATCAGTTTGATAGCGTATCCTGCATGTTTGTGCAATGTGCATGCTCCGGAACCAAGATTACACAGCCAAAGTTCACTTATGGTTGTTGATGGAGCTGCATAAATAGACCTATTTCCAGGCACATATATCAAAGCAATCCCAAAGTGTGTACAACTCTCCATTTGGGTATGTATTTCTGCACACACAGCACTGAAGTGGTTACTTGTCTTCAACACTGCACCTGAGTCGTGCACAAGTGCATCCGCGGTTCTTTTTTCTTCAGCTGCAGCCGCGTCTGCGTCTTTTGCCTCAGCCATATGTGTCTTTATGTTAATGCTGTGGCCAAATGCATGTGGAAATATTTTTACCTAGACAACATTTGTCAAAGCAATAGAAGCCTTTGTCGCTCTACGGTAAGTAGAGTTAGGGACGTTCACCAGCCAGGTATCGCCTTCCTGGAGGAGCAGGAGAATGAATCTAGTCCTCGCCCCTTCCCCGTCTTGATCATATCCCCTCCCGCCTCCTCCGCTCCCTCTCCGGTTGCCTGTGTTTCTGTCTTTCCCGTCTTATTAATCTTTCCCTCTCATTAGCAACGGTATTGTCTGCTTTCAACCATGCCTTTGCCCACTCCATCCTTAAAATACCCTCCTTGATCTAGACACACTCTCTGCTACAATCTCTCTCCTGTCCGTTGCCTCCAAACTATTTCACTGGATTGTCAACAGCCACCTTACTGCCTTTCTTTCCTCCCACTCTCTGCTTGACCCATTTCAGTCTGGCTTCTGTCCTCTCTCCACTCCACTGAAACTGCCATCATAACCTTCTTGCTGTCAAATCCAGGGGCCACTACTCTCTCTGCTCCTTCTCCTTGACCTCTCTGCCGCTTTCGACACCGTGGACCACCCTCTCCTTCTGTAGATCTTTAACTCCCTTGGTCTGCGTGACACAACCCGCAAATATGATTTAATATACTATTGAACGAACTTGCTAGTACTTTCCAAGGAAAACAACACAACATGGAAATTACTAAGAATCGTGTTTAGAAACACAAAGCAAACTTGGACCAGAATACACTTTAAAATGTAGGTGTCCTCCTAAGCAGCTTGTTTGCAGATGCCTGCATACTGTAGATCACTTTGATCCCTGAAGGCTTCAGTGTGAACAGGAAAAAAAAAAAGTGTTATGCTCTTGAAGACGGGCCTGGTTCTAAAAATATGGGGAAAAAATTGCGTAGGGGTCCCTCGTATTTTTAGAACCAGCACTATGCACCACTAGCATGGGGGTAATGCCACAGCCAAAGTACAGATTTCACTGTTCACCCCAGCCACAGCATTAACTCCCCTAACTAGTCAACTCAGGCCGAGGATTCCTTCAATAAATATACAGCCGTACTCACTGTTACATGCACACTGGTAATGGACGGAGCTTGTGGTGTAGTAGGGTTTCATACAGCTCACAAGTTAAGGAGTGAATACTGCAAATGGGTAGCAGTGCAAGATTGCTGGAACAGCTTCATATGTAGATCTGGAGTTAAGCATGAAGACTTGTGTCTTCGCCATGTCACATTACAGTCTCACTGTATTAAACATCTACGAGATAGCTGCAGTCACACGGTGCAGCAGTATCATTAGATTGGAGGACAGACCTCCCTGGGTCCTAGTGCCTAGCAAGTATGTGTAAAGAAGCACTGGAACACCCACCCACCCCTACCTCTCCTCTATCTTCTAAAAATAAGAATTTACTTACCGATAATTCTATTTCTCGGAGTCCGTAGTGGATGCTGGGGTTCCTGAAAGGACCATGGGGAATAGCGGCTCCGCAGGAGACAGGGCACAAAAAGTAAAGCTTTAGGATCAGGTGGTGTGCACTGGCTCCTCCCCCTATGACCCTCCTCCAAGCCAGTTAGATACTGTGCCCGGACGAGCGTACATAATAAGGAAGGATTTTGAATCCCGGGTAAGACTCATACCAGCCACACCAATCACACTGTACAACCTGTGATCTGAACCCAGTTAACAGTATGATAACAGCGGAGCCTCTGAAAAGATGGCTCACAACAATAATAACCCGATTTTTGTAACTATGTACAAGTATTGCAGATAATCCGCACTTGGGATGGGCGCCCAGCATCCACTACGGACTCCGAGAAATAGAATTATCGGTAAGTAAATTCTTATTTTCTCTATCGTCCTAGTGGATGCTGGGGTTCCTGAAAGGACCATGGGGATAATACCAAAGCTCCCAAACGGGCGGGAGAGTGCGGATGACTCTGCAGCACCGAATGAGAGAACTCCAGGTCCTCCTTAGCCAGGGTATCAAATTTGTAGGATTTTACAAACGTGTTTGCCCCTGACTAAATAACCGCTCGGCAAAGTTGTAAAAGCCGAGACCCCTCGGGCAGCCGCCCAAGATGAGCCCACCTTCCTTGTGGAATGGGCATTTACATATTTTGGCTGTGGCAGGCCTGCCACAGAATGTGCAAGCTGAATTGTATTACACATCCAACTAGCAATAGTCTGCTTAGAAGCAAAAGCACCCAGTTTGTTGGGTGCATACAGG